>NW_021703779.1:58114295-58124332 GCF_005190385.1 Monodon monoceros | reverse complement strand
CATATGTATATGTATAACTGATTCACTTTGTTATAAAGCAGAAACTAACACACCATTGTAAAGCAATTATACTCCAATAAAGATGTAAAAAAAAAAAAGACAGTATGGTACTGGCACAAAAACAGAAATATACATCAGTGGAACAGGCTAGAAAACCCAGAGATCAACCCATGCACCTATGGTCAACTAATCTATGACAAAGGAGGCAAGGATGTACAATGGAGAACAGACACTCTCTTCAATAAGTGGTGCTGGGAAAACTGGACAGCTACATGTAAAAGAATGAAATTAGAACACTCCCTAACACCATACACAAAAATAAACCCAAAATGGATTCGACACCTAAATGTAAGACCAGACACTATAAAACTCTTAGAGGAAAACATAGGAAGAACACTCTTTGACATAAATCACAGCAAGATGTTTTTTGACCCACCTCCTAGAGAAATGGAAATAAAAACAAAAATAAACAAATGGGACCTAATGAAACTTACAGGCTTTTGCACAGCAAAGGAAAACATAAACAAGATGAAAAGACAACCCTCAGAATGGGAGAAAATATTTGCAAACGAATCAATGGACAAAGGATTAATCTCCAAAATATATAAACAGCTCATGTAGCTCAATATTAAAAAAGCAAACAACCCAATCCAAAAATGGGCAGAAGACCTAAATAGACATTTCTCCAAAGAAGACATACAGATGGCCAAGAAGCACATGAAAAGCTGCTCAACATCACTAATTATTAGAGAAATGCAAATCAAAACTACAATGAGGTATCACCTCACACCAGTTAGAATGGGCATCATCAGAAAATCTACAAACAACAAATGCTGGAGAGGGTGTGGAAAAAAGGGAGCCCTCCTGCACTGTTGGCGGAAATGTAAATTGATACAGCCACTATGGAGAACAGTATGAAGGTTCCTTATAAAACTAAAAATAGAATTACCATATGATCCAGCAATCCCACTACTGGGCATATACCCAGAGAAAACCATAATTCAAAAAGACACATGCACCCCAATGTTCATTGCAGCAGTATTACAATAGCCAGGTGATGGAAGCAACCTAAATCCCCATTGACAGACGAATGGATAAAGAAGGTGTGGTACATATATACAATGGAAGATTACTCACCCTTATAAAGGAATGAAATTGGTCGTTTGTAGAGACGTGGATGGATCTAGAGACTGTCATACAGAGTGAAGTAGGTCAGAAAGAGAAAAAGAAATATCGTATATTAACGCATATATGTGGAACCTAGAAAAGTGGTATAGGTGAACCAATTTGCAGGGCAGAAATAGAGAGACAGATGTAGAGAACACACGTACGGATGCCAAGGGGGGAAAGTGGCGGGGGAGTGGTGGTGGTGTGATGAATTGGGAGATTGGGATTGACATGTATACACTAATGTGTATAAAATGGATAACTAATAAGAACCTGCTGTATAATAAACTAAAATTAAGTTTAAAAAAACATTTCTTATAGTCCAGTTCTGCTGGTGCAGAATTAGTCTGGCTCTTGTATGTCTGAGAATTCTTTATTTCATCTTCATTTTTGAAAGATATTTTCATTGGGCAAAGATTTCTAGATTGAGAGGTGTTTTTTTTTCTTTTAGTCTTTTAAAGATGTTACTCCACTATCTACTTGTTTGCATTTTTATGATAACAAGTCGGTTCTCATTCTCTGTTCTTTTGAATATAATGTGTCTTTTTCCCTCTGGGTGCTGTTAACATTTTCCTCAGCATTTAATTTGTTTATTTCCCCCCTCTGGTTGTTTTTAAGTGAGTTAATTATGATGTGTCTTGGCTTAGTTTTCTTCATATTTCTTGAAGTTCTTTGAGCTTCTTATTCTGTCGGTTTATATTTTTCATCAAATTTCTAAAATTTTGGCTATCATTTTTTCAAATATCTTTCTGTACCCCTGCCCCCTTATGATTTCAGGGACTCCAATTACACGTGTTTTAAATTGCTTAAAGTTGTCCCACAGTTCACTGATGCTCTTTTAACTCTTTAAAATCCTCTTCTCTATGTTTAATTTTGGATATTTTCTATTGCTATCCTTTCAGGTTCGCTGATCTTTTTTTGTGCCAAGTCCAATTTGTTGTTACCCCCATTCAGTGTATTTTTCATCTCACAGATTGTAGTTTTCAACTCTTAAAGTTCAATTAGGGTTTATTTTACATTTTCTATATCAGTAATTAATTCTTTAAACATATTTAATACAGTTATAATAAACGTTTTCATATGCACTTCTTTGCTAATTGTAACATCTGTGTCAGTTCAGGGTCAGTTTCAGTTGACTGATCATTATCCTCATTATGGTTTGTGTTTTCCTGCTTGTTTGCATGCGCAATAAGCTTTGATTGGATGCCAGGTATTGTTAATTTCACCTTCTTGTGTGCTAGATATTTTTGTATTCTTATAAATCTTGAAGTTTACTCTGGGATACAGTTATGTTACTTGGAAAAACTTAGACCCTTAAAGGTCTTGCTTTTATGATTTGTTATGTGAGTCTGGAATAGTACTCAGTCTAAGGCTAATTATTTCCCATTACTGAGATAAGACCTTCCTGAGCACTCTATTGAATGCCTTGTGAATTATGAGTTATTCAATTCTGGCTGGTGGGAACAGGCACTATTCTTGGCCCCATATGAATGTTATACTCCCTTTAATCCTTTTTTATGGGTTTTTCCCTGGCTTTGGGTAGTTTCCTCACATGCATGCACTGATCAGTACTCTGCTGAATACTCAAGGGAGAACCTCTTCAAGATCTTCCAGGGTCTCTTTTTGTGCAACTCTGTTCTCTTCAGTACTCTGACCTATGAACCCTAGCCACTTTAGTCTCCCTGGACTGTCAGCTCCATCTCCTCAACTTGAAGTGTGCTGGGATCCACCTGGACTTCCCCTCATTGTGTCATGACCTGAAAACTCTCTTCTAGCAGTAAGCTGGCAACCTTAGGGCTCATTTATTGTTTTTTCCATTTCTCAGGGATCACTATTGTTCATTGTTTGATAGCTAGTGTCTTGAAAACCCTAGTTTTGTATATTTTGTCTGGATTTTTTAAGGGCAGTGATGTTTCAAGTGGAAGGGTAAATTCGTTACCTCTTACTCCATCTTGGCTGGAAGCAGAAGTATTATGTTATTTAATATTTTTTATACAAGAGCTCTATTGAGATATAATTCACTTACCATACAACTTATCTATTTAAAGTGTACAAATCAATGGTTTTTAGTATATCACAGAGCTGTGCAACCATTACCTTTATCAATTTTAGAACATTTTCACCATGCCAAAAAGAAATATCCTACCCATTAGCAATCACTCTGCATTTCCCCCCACTCCCTCCCCAGCCCTAGACAATCATTAATCTACTTTCTGTCTCTATAAATGTGCTTATTCTGGCCATTTCATATAATTGATCATATACAATAAGTGGTCTTTTGTGACTAGTTCTTTACATGGTATAATATTTTCAAGATTCATCTGTGTTGTAGCATGTATCCGTACTTCATTATTTTTTATTGCCAAATAACTTTCCATTGCATGGATATACATATTATTTATTAATTCATCAACTGATGAACAGTTGGGTTGTTTTTACTTTTGGGCTATTATGAATAATGCCGCCATGAGTATTCATTTGCAAATTTTTGTGTGGTCATGTGCTTTCATTTCTCTTGGGTATATACCTAGAAATGGAATTATTGGGTCACTTGGTAACTCTGTGCTAACCTTTTGAGACTATCTTATTTAAGTTTAATTCTCAAAATTCTGTAAGGATGGCATTATCATCTCTGTTATACAGAGGAGGCATGGAAATTTAACCAGTTTAAGTAATTTGTTCAAAGTCATTGCTACCAGAAAGAATTCAAAACCAGATTTTCTTGGGAAATAGTCACTCTCATTTATTGTTGTCAAGAGACTAAATTGGTACAATTGTTTTGGAGAACAATTTGGCAATACATTTTAAAATGTGCACACCTATGACCCAGCAGTTTCACATCTAGGAATTTACCCAACACAAATACTATGTCTTCTACCAGAATATGTGCAGTAAGATGTTTATTGTAAATTAATTATAATAAAAACAATTCAAACAAATAAATGATCATCAATAGGGGACTGTACATCCATACAATGGAATACTATATAATCATTAAAAAGAATGTGATAGATTCTTGATGATAGAGAAAATGCTCAATAAATAGGAAGCAAAAAGTCAAATAGCAGGATCATATGTACAATACCGATCCCATTTGTGAGGGAAAACAAGAAAAGCGTATATGCGTATATATGTCCAGAAAATTACTATTACACAAGAAAAAAATATTACTTATATGTGAGAAATGGGAATGAGAGGTGAATACTTTTATTTTTCACTTTATGCTTCTCTGTGTTGTTCTAGTTGTTGGTCACGTGTTTGTATGACTTCTATAAATTTAAGAAGTTATTTAACAATACCAGGCATTCTGACTCCAAAATCCAGTGCTCTTTCTCGTACATCATAAATATACTTCCATCTTTGTATCTACCACCAAGGTCCAGCATGCTGCCTTCCATATAATAAGCACTGAGATACTTGTTGGGAAGCATTCAGAAAGAGAACGGACTTGTTCTCCTTAAGAAAAGACAAATTGGTGCCACAAAGCAGGTTGTAAAAATGGTTGAGAAACTTGTCTCAGGAAAGAAAACTCATTCCATTGTAACAGAAATTAATAAGAGAGGGATTAGAGTAAGTGAGAAGTCTGGTTACCAGAGCAAGCTCTTCCTGGTTGGAAGGAACCCTTCACTTGAGAGGAGCTGATGACGCAAGCACTGCTGCATCCATTATCTTTGTTTTCATTTAGCTTCAATCATCAGGCAATGAGCAAGCCAACTAGAAGCATTTCTAGGAGTCAGTGTCATAACCAAAGCAACAGGCTTGTTGGGACCTTGACAGGGAGAGAGGAAAGAGTAAAGTGGCAGGCAGCGATGGGGAGAAGGGAACCTCTAGGGTACGGGGCACAACCTGAAGAAGGGAGTTGACCAAAAGTCCAAGTTGCAGGGTCCAAGGTGAAACCGCACTCCTCCGATGGGACTCGAGCCCAACAGCACTTCAGTTGGGACTTGAACCCACAATCCCTGACTTAGCAGGGGACTCAAACTTACCGTCTTTTGATTGAAACCACACACTAGGTCTCAGGACTTAGTGAAGCTCAGGTTCTTTTGTCTCAGTGCAGAAAGAATTCAGCAAGAGGCATAGTGTGAGCTTATTAGCACAGGACACTTGTGAGACATACAAAGGGGCAGGAAAGGGAGCACAGAAGGGAGTCCTGGAAACAAAGGGGGCTATATTTTTATAATCAAAGAAAAAGAGGGGAGGGAAGAAGACCACTTTCTTCCTCATTCTTGTGTAGATGTCAAGGCTTACATCATTAGTTCTTCCTTTGACTATATATGGTCTAACCGGGACTGTCATGGCTCTATTTAAATCATATATATATTAGCAGAAGGGTGGTAATTCATCTCAGATTTTGGTATAATGTCCCTTTTCACCTAGTTTCTTTTGGCTTTTGCCTATATTCCTGTATTAGCTACATGCAAAACTGCTACTCTTCAAGGACCATTAACCCCCTGACTTCATGCAACAAGATTCAGACCCCATATCTACTGTCTTATACTTTAACTTGTACATAGGTAGATTGTTGCTTGGTTACTGGATTCTTTTCTTGAGTGGTCATTAGCTTACAACAGTCTCCCAGACTCTCTTAAAATTCCCTTTCTATCTTTAATCCCCGAGTGGGATATCTAAACTAACTATTTAATTATCCTACTCTATCCCTATCAAAGAGGATGGGGTTAATTCAGGTCTTATTTGCACCGGTTTTGAGAGCGAATTTGGAGTTTCATGACCAGGAACAGTAGTATTTGCATAGTGGTGATAATCACAGAAATTTGTGTGGAAATGTCTGGATTCCAGGGGTTGATCTGGTTTGAAGAGGATTCAAGTCCACAGCTGGAGAATCATGACATGATCCAGTTCCCCTGTTAACTAGGCAAGGTCTAGTCTGATGTGTGTATGTAGGGGGTAGTTCAAGCTAGCAACTGCCATAGAAGCCACTAGAAGTTCCAGGAAATATAGGGTCTCTCTTATTTACTGCTCTATCCCCAGTGCCTAGAATAAGTCTTGACAAGGTATCTATTCCATAAATAAGTGCAAAATGAATTAGCCCAGGCAGCAGGCTAATTCTGAACTTCAGCCACAAGTGAGAAGACACCCCTGATATGTTTTCAAGCTTGGCAGGAGCTAGGTGAGGCTTACCATGAAGGCTAAAGGGTTTCAGTTCCTACAAATGGGCAAGTCTCTAGCAGGCAGAAACTGACAGCTAGAGCTACAAAGTCTCCTTTAAACATATCTCAGGGTTTCCCTGGTGGTGCAGTGGTTAAGAATCTGCCTGCCGATGCAGGGGACATGGGTTCAAGCTCTGGTCCAGGAAGATCCCACATGCTGTGGAGCAACTAAGCCCGTGCGCCACAACTACTGAGCCTGCACTCCAGAGCCCACAAACCACAACTACTGAAGCCCACGAGCCACAATTACTGAAGCCCGCGCGCCTAGAGCCCGTGCTCCGCAACAAGAGAAGCCACTGCAATGAGAAGCCCGTGTACCGCAATGAAGAGTAGCCTCTGCTCGCTGCGGCTAGAGAAAGCCCGTGCGCAGCAACAAAGACCCAACACAGCCAAAAATAATAAATAAATAAAATAAATAAATTTATTTAAAAAAAAACATAGCTCAGATGCTACCTCCTCAGGCAGGCCTTCTCTGACACAATAGCTAAAATGTCCCTCAACACTCACCAAGTCTTTATCCCTTTATTCTGTTTTAGTTTCTTTGCCATCTGAAAAAATGTGAGGTGCTTGTATATGGGTTCAGTGTCTGTGTCCCTCCACTAGAATATAAATGCCACAAAAGTTGGGACTTTGTCTTATTCATCTCTGTATTTCTGACACCTAGAACAGTGCTGGACACACAACAGGTATTCAATAAATATTTGTTGAAACTCAGGCTGGAGGAACGAATCCCACTTTTTCTCAGAGGACAAAGAAAAGCTCAAGCTTAATTTACACAGTGATTAAATAATTGAGCTTAATGACACACGTATGAGTTTATTCTTGTGTTTCCATTTCTTTCAATTGTACTCTAGCCAGTACCTAACTTTCTCTTATATATTTCTTATAGTGAGTAGATATTTTCTATTTTAACAGTTTCTTTTGAACCTGAAAATCTGCCAGTGCTAACCTATGATTACCTCTAGCTGTGCAAGAAGAAAGTGATGTCTCTTGTCTATAGTCAAATCTAGGCTAGCATAATCCTAAAAACAGTATTTCTCAAGGGAGTTCTAAAGATCTCTGACATCAGAATTACTTTTCAAAAATGCATATTACTGGGCCTCATTCTAGAATCATCAAATCATGGTCTGGGGGAGAACCAGGAACCTACATTTTAAGCAAGCTA
The DNA here is from genome assembly GCF_005190385.1 of Monodon monoceros. Classification (NCBI taxonomy): domain Eukaryota; kingdom Metazoa; phylum Chordata; class Mammalia; order Artiodactyla; family Monodontidae; genus Monodon; species Monodon monoceros. Next base: position 58,116,832 of record NW_021703779.1, on the reverse strand, counting down.
TTCACGTGATTCTTGTCAAGAACTGTGAAGGGTGTGAGATTTTACTCTACTTGCATGTTAACAAGCTTGCCTGTCATGGTTTCATGGATTCTGGCAGAAGACAGAAATTCCTGGGTCAGAGTCAAGAGTTGTTATTGTTGTTGCTCTTATTATTATTATTAGATTATATGGTTCTTATCATTACTATTCAGCAGTACCACTTGCCAGAGTGTTAGCATCCGTGTCAGTTTCCCATGCCCTAATTCTCACAGATGACACGAAGAGGGCTAAGTGATGCAAACACATGCAGTGGGTTGTGTTACAGAAGAACACCAAGCTTAGGGAAGCTGAATCTTTTATAATGGGCAATAAGCATGCCTGAGCTTTAGGAGGAGATATTTTTCAATATGTAAAAATCAATTAGAATGCTCTCAGCATTAGGAAGTACCATATAAATGTTAGCTCCTCTTATTATTGTAGACTATGTTAATAAGTTTGAACTTAATTTTCTTTTCTTTTTTTTTTTTCTTTTTTCAATTGGGAGTTCTCTGATGGCCTTTGAATGGAGAGGGTATACACAAAATGGTGCTTTAGAGAAACTGACTCAGTGACAGTGTGGGGAGGATGGCCTCCATGGGAAAGAAACTAGAGGCATGAAGTTGTGTTAGGAGAATATTGCAGAAATCCAGGAGAAAGAGGAGGGCTTGACTAAAGCCAGTGACAATAAGATAGAGAAGAAGGGACACACGTGAGAAAGAATTTGGAGGCAAATTGACAGAACTAGGAAAGAGTTGGGTAAGGGCGATGAAGCAAAGGAAGGTTCGCACTCAGTTAGGGGTCCCAGGTCAGCTCCATGTTTGGGTATGCCCTGCCAACTTATGTCCTCCCTTCCTGGTTCTAGATGCAGTGACTTCCCAACTCTGTTATATTTTCTTGCTTTCCTAAAAGTCCAGCCTCAGGCCCTTCAGCACGAACAAGATTTTAAAAAAAATACCATCTGAGATTTCCTGGGAAAGCTGATAGAATAAAGCTGACCTACAGACTCTTAATCCACTACCACTGCTGTCAAATACCTAACAAAGTGAAAAAACTAAATCATAATAAAAAGAATACTAACAATTTGAATAACAGCAAACAAAGAGTAAAACTTCAAACTATAAATTGCCAAAAGTGACAGCCAAGGATGGAAATTGAAGACCTTGGGACAGTGTTACAAGGTTCCTAACTCTGTTCCCACCCCCAGAAGCAGCACTTAGGGAAAAAGGCAAGTCAACAAAGTCCTGTAAGATATCACTAAACCCCACCAATTTGGAGAGTAGTCAACAGGGGTTTGGAATGGGCAGGGGATGGGGGAGGGGTTGAAGAACAGAGCATTTGGGGAAGAGTCCAGAGAATACCTCCAGGAGGAGAGTCCCAACATATTATTGCAGGATCTTAGCCAAGGCAGGGGGTGCTGTCAGAGCTTGTCATTTTATGGAGGTTCCTTACTTCCCTATTTCTTAGGAGTATTGAACCAAAGCTTTGGGAGTGGAATATACCCCTGGCAGGTAGAAATGGGCCATGTATGGATATTTAATAAGACATCAGAAGACAGAGATCAGAGTCAGGTCCCTCAGCAAGAGAGGCAGAGCTTTAGCTACAGAATAATGGATTGAACAGAACATTCTGCTTTCAAACAAGACCTTGGAAAGGAATATGAAAAGATCATAGATATGCTGGGAAGGGTGTCGTGGAGAATTCAACCAAATTATATCAAAACAAATAGAAGCTCTGGCCAGACCTGGCCATGTTAAGCATTAGCAAGGGGAAAAGAAATGGCACGGCTACCATGCCAACATACCACCACAACCAGAGGAGAAAAGAGAAGAAATATAGTATGCAAACAAGAGATTAAATCCATATGGAGGAGCAATTGCAGTCTTGGGCATTTATCCCAGAGAAATGAAAACTTACATTCACACAAAAACCTGTGCACAAATGTACCCTAGCAGCTTTCCTCATAATAGCCCCAAACTAGAAAAAACCCAGATGTACTTCAACAGGCGAATGCTTAAACAAACTGTGGTACATCCATACCATGAAATACTACTTAGTAATAAAAGGAACAGACTGTTGATACAATAACTTGGATAGATATTTGGGAAACTATGCTGAGTGAAAAAAGCCAGTCCCCTTCCTTAGTGAGGTGAGAAGGTGTGGTTAAAAAGGCAACACAAGGGATCCTTGTGGTGTTGGAACTATTTTCTATCCTGACTACCGTGATGGATACACAAACCTATACATGATAAATTGCATAGAGGTAAATACACACATACACAAATGAGCGGCAGTAAAACTGGAGAAATCTGAATCAAATAGATGAACTGTATCAATGTCAGTTCCCTGGTTGTGATTTGTACTATCATTTGCAAGATGTTGCCTTTGGGAGAAACTAGATGAAGAGTACACAGTGTCTCCCTGTATTATTTTTTTTTAAATTAACTTATTTATTTATATAGTTTTTAGCATCTCTATTGGAGTATAATTGCTTTACAATGGTGTGTTAGTTTCTGCTTTAT
>NW_021703779.1:58092199-58114195 GCF_005190385.1 Monodon monoceros | reverse complement strand
ACTCTGCAAGCCAGAAGGGAGTGGCAGGACATATTTAAAGTGATGAAGGGGAAAAACCTACACATGTATACGATGGAATATTACTCAGCCATAAAAAGAAACGAAACTGAGTTATTTATAGTGAGGTGGATGGACCTAGAGTCTGTCATACAGAGTGAAGTAAGTCAGAAAGAGAAAAACAAATACCATATACTAACACATATATATGGAATCTAAAAAACAAACCAAAAAATGGTCACAAAGCACCAAGCTGATCTCCCCGTGCTATGCGGCTGCTTCCCACTAGCTATTTTACGTTTGGTAGTGTATATATGTCCATGCCACTCTCACTCTGTCCCAGTTTACCCTTCCCCCTCCCCGTATCGTCAAGTCCATTCTCTAGTAGGTCTGCGTCTTTATTCCCGTCTTGCTCCTAGGTTCTTCGTGACCATTTTTTGGTTTGTTTTTTAGATTCCATATATATGTGTTAGTATATGGTATTTGTTTTTCTCTTTCTGACTTACTTCACTCTGTATGACAGACTCTAGGTCCATCCACCTCACTATAAATAACTCAGTTTCGTTTCTTTTTATGGCTGAGTAATATTCCATCGTATACATGTGTAGGTTTTTCCCCTTCATCACTTTAAATATGTCCTGCCACTCCCTTCTGGCTTGCAGAGTTTCTGCTGAAAGATCAGCTGTTAACCTTATGCAGATTCCCTTGTGTGTTATTTGTTGTTTTTCCCTTGCTGCTTTTAATATTTTTTCTTTGTATTTAATTTTTGATAGTTTAACTAATATGTGTCTTGGTGTGCTTCTCCTTGGATTTATCCTGTATGGGACTCTCTGTGCTTCCTGGACTTGATTAACTATTTCCTTTCCCATTTTAGGGAAGTTTTCAACTATAATCTCTTCGAATATTTTCTCAGGCCCTTTCTTTTTCTCTTCTTCTGGGACCCCTATAATTCGAATGTTGGTGTGTTTAATGTTGTCCCAGAGGTCTCTGAGACTGTCCTCAATTCTTTACATTTTTTTTTCTTTATTCTGCTCTGCAGTAGTTATTTCCACTATTGTATCTTCCAGGTCACTTATCCATTCTTCTGCCTCAGTTATTCTACTTTGATCCCTTCTAGAGAATTTTTAGTTTCATTTATTGTGTTGTTCATCACTGTTTGTTTTCTCTTTAGTTCTTCTAGGTCCTTGTTAAACGTTTTTTCTCCATACAACGTTTGTTACATCCACAGTCTCCGCCCACGAATGGGCTTCCTAGTGTGTGGAAATCTTTCCTCATTCACAGCTCCCTCCCACTGGTGCAGGTCCCGTCCCTATTCTTTTGTCTCTGCTTTTTCTTTTTTCTGTTGCCCTACCCAGGTACGTGGGGAGTTTCTTGCCTTTTGGGAGGTCTGAGGTCTTCTGCCAGCATTCAGTAGGTGTTCTGTAGGAGTTGTTCCACATGTAGATGTATTTGTGGGGAGGAAGGTGATCTCCACGTCTTACTTTTCCGCCGTATTGAAGCTCCTCCCCTCTCCCTGTATTATTTCTTACAATTGCATGTGAAACTACAATGATCTTAATAAAAAGTTTAATTAAAATAAAAATATATGAAAGAAAACACAACCCAAGGAAAACAGGAAAATTCTGAGTAGTTCACATGTTAGAACCCCCCAAAACATGAATTCAATAAATAAGAACTCAGGGCTTCCCTGGTGGCACAGTGGTAGAGAGTCTGCCTGCCAATGCAGGGCACACGGGTTTGTGCCCCGGTCCGGGAAGATCCCACATGCCGCGGAGCGGCTGGGCCCGTGAGCCATGGCTGCTGAGCCTGCACATCCGGAGCCTGTGCTCCGCAACGGGAGAGGCCACAGCAGTGAGAGGCCTGCATACCTCAAAAATAAATAAATAAGAACTAAAAGACAAGATAATAAACAATAAAAAGAGGATATGGCAGAATTAAAGAAACATAGTAAGAACCAGAATAATAACTATTTCAGAACTAATAAATTAATTGGAAACAGTGTGTCTCAAAATAGCCATGACTGAAAATAGAATCACTGACTTGAAAGGAAGTATTGTGATAATCATAGTGAATCAAAGCTAAAGTATAAAGGTATTAATTCAATCGTAGACAGGATAATAGTCATGGAAAATGATGACAATCTAACTAGGTTAGTTAGGGTTCCTAAAGTCTATGGAGAATTCAACAAATTGCGCAGAAAAGGTACTTAGGAATATAATAGAGAAAACTTTCCCTGAAATGAAAGAAGAACCAAATCTGTAGACAGAAAGGACATACTGTGCTCCAGAAAATATTTATAAGTGTGAGTGATATCGAGACTTATCGTAAGTAAGCTTTTGAACATCAAGGATAAAAAAAAAAACCCTATTCTTCAGGTGTATAGACAGAAAAAAGTAGCATATTTATATGAAGGAAAAATCAGCCTGGCTCAGACTTCACAGCAATATTCAATACCAAAAGACAATGAATGAAGCAGGTCTATAAAGTGTTGTGATAAAGTTTAAGTGAGACTGAAAGACATCATACCCAGCCAACTACTTTTTCAAATAAAAAGGCAATAGGCAGAACTCAGTGAGTACAGCATTCATAGAACCCTCTATGAAAGCCAGCCAACCAAGAGAAAAATCAAATTAAAAAATCTGGGAATAGATAAGCCATGATAAAAGAGTACAGGTAGGGGAATTCCCTGGCAGTCCAGTGGTTAGGACTGCACTTTCACTGCCATGGGCCCAGGTTAAATCGCTGGTGGGGAACTAAGATCCTACAAGCCGTGCGGCATGGCCAAAAAGAAAATTATGCTACATATACATTCCCTAAATAACTGGGCGCAGCCAAAAAATATATATTTATACTACATATATATTCCCTAAATAACTGGGGCGATGCTGGTGGCAAAGCAGCATATAGCTGTTAACAACACTGACAGAGTAATGTTATAACTAATAAAAATCTGGAGGTTGGGGGAGAGGAGATGAGAGAAAGTATAACGGTGATAATCTTATCTTCCATAGTGTGGAGTCAATATCTCTTGACGTGAAATAATATTTATCCAAAGTTTAGCAATTCCTTTGGTTTCACTTTAGTCTTCTGTTAAATTCAAGTAAAATTAGATTGAATACTTTCTAATAAAACTGCCCTGAACACTATGATCCTATTTTCATAAAATCTTTTTTATCTAACCATCCGTCCATCTCTTTTCTGCGTATGTGCATAGATGTCTGAAATGATGTTCACTAAATATTAACACTGATTATTTTTGGATGGTGGAATTTGGGGTGATCTGCTTTCTTATTTGTATAAAAACAGTAACATCATTCTTTTTTCAGAAGAAAGTAAACTGTATTTGTTCTTTGGTCGTACTGGATTCAAATTTTATCTGACATGGTATGACATGAATGGACCATACCAGAAACTTGTATATTTTTACTTCATCAGAAATGTTTTTTATGATGTGGAATGACATTTCTCTATTGTAGGAGAATATGTATTGGTCAATTAAATATGCAATTAGCACCCACTATGGTTCCAATTCTATGTTAGGGCTCAGAGGAGAAATATGGCTTCCCCCCCCTGAAAGAAATTTCAATTCAGTTGAAGAGACAAGATTCATATTAGGGAGAAGTTTCTCACCAAACATAGATATGTCAAAATAAGTGAAAACAGCTCCACAGTTTAAAAAAAACCAAACAAATGTCAAATGGGTATTTATATGGCAAGAATTGTTCTATGTATAGGTGATACAAAGATGAATAAAGTACTTTCTCTGTACTCAAGTAAATTAAAATTCAGCTGGGGAGACAAAGTATAAATACATAATTTTATTTTTTAATTTATTTTTTAAACATGTTTATTGGAGTATAATTGCTTAACAATGGTGTGTTAGTTTCTGCTTTATAACGAAGTGATTCAGCTATACATACACATATATCCCCATATCTCCTCCCTCTTGCGTCTCCCTCCCTCCCACTCCTCTAGGTGGTCACAAAGCACCGACCTGATCTCCCTGTGCTATGTGGCTGCTTCCCACTAGCTATCGATTTTACATTTGGTAGTATATATAAGTCCATGCCACTCTCTCACTTCGTCCCAGCTTACCCTTCCCCCTCCCCGTGTTCTCAAGTCCATTCTCTACGTCTGCGTCTTTTTTCCTGTCCTGCCACTAGGTTCTTCAGAACCATTTTTTTGTTTTTTAGATTCCATATATGTGTGTTAGCATACGGTATTTGTTTTTCTCTTTCTGACTTACTTCACTCTGTATGACTGACTCTAGGCCCATCCACCTCACTACAAATAACTCAATTTTGTTTCCTTTTATGGCTGAGTAATATTCCATTGTATATATGTGCCACATCTTCTTTATCCATTCATCTGTCAGTGGACACTTAGGTTGCTTCCATGTCCTGGCTATTGTAAATAGACCTGCAATGAACATTGTGGTACATGACTCTTTTTGAATTATGGTTTTCTCAGGGTATATGCCCAGTAGTGGATTGCTGGGTCATATGGTAGTTCTACTTTTAGTTTTTTAAGGAACCTCCATACTGTTCTCCATAGTGGCTGTATCAGTTTACATTCCCACCAACAGTGCAAGAGGGTTCCCTTTTCTCCACACCCTCTCCAGCATTTATTGTTTCTAGATTTTTTGATGATGGCCATTCTGACCAGTGTGAGATGATATCTCATTGTAGTTTTGATTTGCATTTCTCTAATGATTAATGATGTTGAGCATTCTTTCATGTGTTTGTTGGCCGTCTGTATATCTTCTTTGGAGAAATGTCTATTTAGGTCTTCTGCCCATTTTTGGATTGGGTTGTTTGTTTTTTTGTTATTGAGCTGCATGAGCTGCTTGTATATTTTGGAGATTAATCCTTTGGCAGTTGCTTCATTTGCAAATATTTTCTGCCATTCTGAGGGTTGTCTTTTCATCTTGTTTATGGTTTCCTTTGCTGTGCAAAAGCTTTGAAGTTTCATTAGGTCCCATTTGTTTATTTTTGTTTTTATTTCCACTTCTCTAGGAGGTGGGTCAAAAAGGATCTTGCTGTGATTTATGTCATAGAGTGTTCTGCCTATGTTTTCCTCTAAGAGTTTTATAGTGTCTGGCCTTACATTTAGGTCTTTAATCCATTTTGAGCTTATTTTTGTGTATGGTGTTATTATAACTTGATAATTTTAAGGTACAAGTATGCCAGTGGTACAATGGGAACAAACAATTGAATAAAAAAATGTAGTTAGATAGATTGAGAGTTTGGGATTAGCAGATGCAAATTATTGTATATAGGATGGATAAACAACAAGGTCCTATTGTATAATACAGGGAACTATATTCAATAGCCTGTGATAAACTATAATGGAAAAGAATATGAAAAAGAGTGTGTATATATATGTATAACTAAATCACTTTGCTGTACAGCTGAAATTAACACAACATTGTTAATCAACTATATTTCAATAAAATAAATTTAAAAAATAGGCAGGATAGCAAGTTGAAAGAAAATGTGATTAATACTGAATCAGTAAAGACAGAAATAGATGAATTGGACATGGCTTGTGTTTAATTCTGCAAATGGTTTTGTGCCAGCCTCCTCTTCCTGTTTCCAACATTTTATACCAAGTCACTGAGACTTCGCCTAATGTCATCCTCCAACATGACCATGTTTCTTTGATAGTTCAGCTTGGCAAACATTTGAGGCCCTCTGTGTGCCAAGCTCTGTGCCAGAGATCCAAAAACACATAAATAAGACACAGTTCCTTCCTCAAAGAAGGGGAAGAGGGAGACAACTAACATTTGTCAAATGCCCACTTGCGCCAGGCAGTGTGCTAGATTTTTTATGTTATCTCATTTAATCCTCGCAACAACCCTTGAGATAAATAAAATTATCCTTTTATAAAAGGAAGCACTAAAGCTCAGAGAAGTTAAGTAACTAGAGCTGGACATATCTTGAATGGAGGGTGACAAAATATTTTCTGTATCTAGTGAGATGATTGCATTTTCTCCTTTCAACTGTTAATCTGGCAAATTGAATTGAATGACTTTTTTAATATTAAAAGTGCCATATATTCTGGGGAAAAACCAAACTTAGTCTTAAGGTTTTATAATTTTATTGATTGTTGGATTGAGTTTGCCAATATTTGTATCTATGTTTATAAGTGAGACTGGCTTGTAATTGTATTTACTTTGTCAAGTATTATGGGCTGACATGGTCATATGTTGAAGCCTTATCCCGCAGTACCTCAGAATGTGACTGTACTTGGAGATAGGGCTTGCAGAAGGATGATGAAGTTAAGATAAGGCCAGTAGGGTGGGCCCTAATCTAATCTCACTTGTCCTTATAGGAAGAGGAAATTTAGACACACAAGGAGAAATCTAAACTCACAAAAGGGGGCACTTGTGCACAGAGGAAGGACACAGTGTGACATAAGTCATCTAGAAGCCAAGGAGAGAGGTCCCAGAAGAAACTAAGCTTGTGGACACCTTGATTTTGGACTAATAGCCTCCAGAACTGTGAGAAAAGAAATTTCTGTCATTTAAATAAAAAAAAAAGTCACTGGCTGGAAGTCACACAGCTAATAAGTAGCAGGGTAGATACTTGAATCTGTAGCTGTACTCAGGGCAGTGGCTACCTAATGGGAAGAACAGGCATTTATAACTCACAGTTCTGTTCTAGGAGACCTGCCATAAAGGGTATGAACAAAATACTCCAAGTGCTTGGAGGAATCCAAAAAGACTTCCCCAAAGTGTCTCATTTTTGAGGAATAAGGGTGGAGCTGGGGCTGAGGAATGTTCTAGAAGACAGTAGAGAATGTATTCCTAAGAATACACAGCTACTATAATGTCCTTAAAATAATTATTTGAAAATTTTGACCCCTCTCCACCAGGAATCTGAGCTGGAAAAAAGTAAATGTAGTTTTATTAGCTATATTTTATCCATTGTCATTAAAAATATAATTAGCTGCAATTATTATAAGGTTCTGGCTATCTTCTCAGCCCTCCACATCTCTCCTCCATGCAATAGCCTTGTTGCATTTTTTTCTCAAACTAAGGTCTTGAAATATTAATTTATACCTTGATCTCCCCTGAGAATGTAGCCAGGGGATATTAATCCCAGAGACTGGACAAGAAGAATGAGGAGTTTTTTGTGTCAGGTCACCCTGACACCTGTCATCCTAGCTGGGACTTTCTTTCAGTGGCCAATCACTCCTTACCTCTGGGTCTATAGAAAACTGAAGATATGTCTCATTCAGAGAAGTGACCAAAGGAGAGTGTTACTACCTTCAACTCCTGGAAGACGTTCCTCCACTTCCCAGCCCTCTGCAGTAGAACTTTCCTGAGTGTTTTGAGATCTCCAGGTGTCACTTTTCTTTTCCTCCGAATTATGAAAAGTTCCCAAGGCAAACATATCCATTCACCCACCCAGCCATCCACTCACTCATCCAAGGCCACAGTCACATCCATCCACCAACCCACCCACCAAATGCTCATTGAGAAATTAGCATGTGCTCGGTATAATGCCGGATATCTGGGATAGAGGTAAGAAACAGACTCTACTCTAGAGTGACCAACAGTCCCAGATTGCACAGCCTTTGGTGGGGGGCTCTCAGGATATGATATTCTCAGTGCTAAAACCAGGAAAGCCCTGGGCAAACCAGGACGAGTTTGCCACCCTACGCTTCTCTCAGTGGAATGGGAATACAGGTAACTATGATCAAACCAAAAGGACAGTGTTTTATTCATCACTAATTCCAGTGTACAAAGGAACCTCTAGCACTTAATGAGGATGAAATATCAGTTGACTGATCAACTGCATGAATGACTGACAAAAGTGCTGTAAGAGGATGCTTTGGGAAGGTAGATTCATTCATTCAACGAATACTTATCAAAGGCCTGCTATGTTGACAGGCACAGTGCTGATCACTAGAGATACAATGACGAGTAAAACCAGATATGGTCCCTGCCCTTATGGTGCTTACAGTATAAGAAAAAAAATAGACATTTGAATACTTACAACAAAAACAGTGGATACATTGGGACCACATCGCAGGAGAACTTCTCCCAGTCTATTGATCAGGTAAGACTTTCCTGGAGGAAGTAATATTTAAACTGAGACTTCAAGGATGAGTAGGAAAGAAGAAGGTGGGTAGGGAGTGGGAGGAAGTTAAATGATGGGAAGATATGGTTGTAACAGCAACCCCAACTTCATCCTCTGGGGTTTCGTTTTTTCCATGGCATTATTTCACTTTAATACTCTCAACACCTACTTCTCTTTAGATATTCCACGCAGGGGTCATGTCCTCTATGAGGGCTCTCCATCCCCTTTCAGATTGATTTGACCATTCCGTCTGGGGCTATCCAGCTACATGTTCACCAGACCCTGTTTTCAAATCTCCTCCTCAGCATAACACTGGACTGATCTCTCAGCCCTCCTGCATCTAGATGGGGCCACATGACCACATGCTGTGTCACTTCTGCCACAAAATGGTTATGAGAAGGTTATTTTCTTTTCTCCACTCTGCCTCTCTCTCCCTATATGCCAGCTAGGTGGTGCTTAGTGGTCTTTAGTGGAGGATTGAACAGACCTGGATTTCTAAATGACTTTGTGGAGTAGAGCCTCCCTTCACAAGCTGAACCACAGTAAACTTGAACATGAGCAAGAAATACATTTTTGTGTGTTAAGTCCCTTATATTTGGGAGTTCATATGTTACAGCAACTAGCCTTACTTCCTGTAACTATTATACCATTCTCTACCCTGATCATATTTATATCTCTGAACCATTTAAAATAATGCAATGCACTTACTTTTCTATAGGAATGTCTCATCTACTAGAATCTAAGTTCCTTGATGTGTCTTAGTCCTCTTTGAGTCCTCACACCTAGCACAGTGCCTAGCACATGCAAATACTTAACTATTTGATGAATGAATGAATAAATGAATGCATGGTGCCCAATCCTCTGGGGGGTTTCCACTCTGCCTTTAAAAATCAGGCCCACAGGGCTTCCCTGGTGGCGCAGTGGTTGAGAGTCCGCCTGCAGATGCAGGGGACATGGGTTCGTGCCCTGGTCCGGGAAGATCCCACATGCTGCAGAGCAGCTGGGCCCGTGAGCCATGGCAGCTGAGCTTGCGTGTCTGGAGCCTGTACTCCCCAACGGGAGAGGCCACAACAGTGAGAGGCCCGCACACTGCAAAAAAAAAAAAAAAAAAAACTCAGGCCCACAATGGAAAAAAGTCCCATTTTCTAGTTTTTCTTAGTGTAGCTTCCATTCTCTAAAGGGATTTTACTAAATCCTAAGAGAAAACAGAAAATAATTATAGAAAATAGTAACAGCAGAGTCAGGTTTCTACACCACAGGTTTTGAATTTCACAATCCCAGTAAAAGCAGTGAAAAGTTTTCTTTACAGAAATGAAATTATGCCATTTGCAGCAACATGGATGGATCTGGAAATTATCATACTAAGTGAAGTAAGTCAGACAGAGAAAGACAAATATCATGTGATATCACTTATATGTGGAATCTAAAAAAAATGATACAAATGAAGTTCTTTCCAAAACAGAGACAGACTCACAGACTTTGAAAACAAACTTATGGTTATGAAAGAGGAAATGGGAGGGATAAATTAGGAGCTTGGGATTAACAGATACACACTACTATATATAAAATAGATAAACAATAAGGACATACTGTATAGCACAGAGAACTATATTGAATATCTTGTAATAAAGTATAATGGAAAGGAACCTGAAAAAGAATATATATATATATATATATATATATATATATATATATATGAATCACTTTGCTGTACACCTGAAACTAACACATTGCAAATCAACTGTACTTCAATTAAAAAAAATGAAAAAATTTTTTACAGAGACCCCAAATGCTCTCTCTTTAGATAGATTTACTGCTTAGGCCGGTAATTCTAATAACTTTTCCCCTGCCCTCACACCTTCCTCATGTACAACACACTCCGATCAATAATGACTCTTTACATCCAGGGAACCGAGATGCGCTGATGAGCTGATGTGACTGGGCCAGCAGCTTCACCTGGTTTTCCTTTCCCGCGACCTCGCACCCTGCCTGTTGCTTAGTCATGAGGCCCTCTAGATATCTCAGCCCCCAAGCTCTCTCACCTCTGCCTCCCCATTTCCAGCTATCAGCTGCTAAAAACCTCACTCTGCTGCTTCAAATTTCCCAGGCCTTGAAAGGGTTCACACTTTCAATTCTGGTGTTTGGCCTTGCAGCGATTACCTGTTTCTTAGCCAGTTAGCTGGAGAGGAATGATTGTATCCTTGAGTCTCCAGAACTGGCCCTAGAGCCTTCTCTAAGGGTTCAGGTGAGCTCTCTTTATCACTCACTCCCCTCCACCACACAATACCCAGAACAGTCCTGCAGTGAGCATTAGAACCAATACAGAGGTTTGCGGGGGTTTTTTTGTGTGTGTGTGAGAATAAAAAGAGGAGGGGTGCAGTGTAAGTAAGAGGCAGACACAAAACAGGCTTTGAGCAGTTGCTGTGTGAGAAAGAGTATGCTGGATTGTGCTGAATATGCTTGTATGATTTTCAAGTTTTTGTAAGGGCAAGCAGCTCTCTTTTCTGTGTTCAGTGGGCCAGTAAACACAGCATAAGCGAAGGTAAAAAAAAATAGAACCAGATCCCAATAAACAGACCCTTACTGCATGCTAGTGCCTTAGAGTTAAATCTGGACATTGCCTGTGCTCTGAGAATGAAAGAGCCATGCTTTCTTTCAGCATGGAGCCCCGAATTTGGGATTTACTCCATTGGTTCAACACAGTGAAGTCTGTGGCTGAGTGAACAATCACGTAGTCTATGTGGAATTCCTAGGGGCTAGTTTTAGTTCCTGGCATACAGTACATACTCAGTCGGTGACTGATCAGTGAATAAGTTCTCAGCAAATATTCATTCTCTCATGAAGACCATGTCCTTTAGGAGTGGAGAGTTGCCAATTCACAATTAGTTGCCAATTCATGATTCATGAGATCCTATCCTCACCCCCCAAGGCTTCAGACGGTGAGGGAGAAGTGAAAGAAGGGAGGAGAAGTCTAGGTCAGCATGATAGACATAAGGCACATGTACTATAACTCCTCCTTCCGTCATCCATGGCAGACATTGGTAATCAATCATAGCATTCCACCACTGAGTCCATTTGCACCCTGACTCCTTCTTAACACAGCACTCTAAGTAGTCCCTACCATTCAGTGGGAGTGCAGCATGAAATGTATTTAGCACCTGAACCTAGGCTCCCTCGGTTATGAAGTGAGCCATGAATACAGATCTAAAAGGAAAGTAAGACACTTATATAGTAAATCAGAAAATCTTTCCTGAGCATATCATCACTTTTGCTTTTTCATACTCATGGCTAAGATTTATTACAGGAATTTATTAAGGATATTAAGATTTATTAAGGATGCACAGCTGGATCATAAGGGAAAAAGACCTAAGTGGAATATGGAGGATTCCATGTGCAAAGGCCATGACTTTTTCTGTTTTTGAAATTTTGAACATGCTCTTTACTCTTCTTGAAATGAAATTTTCCTCCCCTGTCTTTCTGGTGAATTCCTAGTTATCCTTCATGATTTAGTTCAAGCTTCACCTCCTTTCTGAAGCCTTGTGTCTCTTTTTCTCCATCCCAAAGAAGGTTAGTTATCTCTAGCCAATTCTTCTCAGTCTATTTTGATTCCCTTTGGCAATGGTTATTATGTATTTACCACGAGGTAGAGTCTGGGCTCCCATTCCTCACCTTATTCCTTAATGACTGGGGTTCCTAGGGGTTTTGTCCTCAGCTCCTCTCCTCATTCCCCTCTAGGCTCTCTCCGTGGGCCATCCTATTCACTCCCATGGCTCCAGGGAGCAGCCCTGGTCAGTTGACGCCACACCTCTCTCTTGCCTGATCCTCCGTTCTGCATATCCACAAATCTGTTTGGATGTTTTACAGAAACTTTAAAATCAACATGTCCCAAACTCAACGAACTATTTTCTTCCACCCTGCACCTGTGCCCTATCCCAGCGCATGGCATTGCTGTCCACGCAGGTGACTAGAAATCTGGGAACTCTGACTCCTTCCTCCTCTTTGGTGCCCACATCTGATCAATCACAAAGCAAATCCCGATGATCCTACCATCCGCAACTCTCCGGCATTGCTCTAACTTGCTCCATTCCCACTGCCATCACCCTATCTGGATCACCACATGCTCTCATCTGGATCCCTGCATGGGACTCCCAACAGGTCCCCTTGCATCCAATTCTTGCTCTCTTCCAATCTGTTCCTTATAAAACTGTGAGAAGGATTTTGTAAATGTAGATATGATGTGCCACTCTTGAAAACTCTTCAATAGCTTCCTATTTCCCTGGAAGTAAAGTCAAAACATGGCTTTGAATATGGACCAATGTGATCAGGCTGCTGCCTCTGTCTCTTGCCTCCTCCTCCATGCTCACCACCTGCCAGCCCCCTCATTACACTCCACGCTCCTGTGACACTGAAGTCCTTTCAATTCGTCCAGAATGGATGCCATTCCCTCTGCTTGGAAAATTCCTTCTCCACCTCACCGAATTTCTACTTATCGTTTAGGCCTCAGCTTAGATATCACCCCTTCTGGAGTATCATCCCCTCTGGAAGGCCTCTCCTTTTTTTTATTGAAGTGTAGTTGATTTACAATGTTGTGTTAGTTTCTGGTGTACAGCAAAGTGACTCAGTTATACATATATATATATATATATATATATATATATATATTCTTTTCCATTATGGTTTATCACAGGATATTGAATATAGTTCCTTGTGCTGTACAATAGGACCTTGTTGTTTATCCGTTCTATATATAATAGTTTGCATCCACTAGTCCCATACTGGGAGGCCTCTCTTGAGGACACCTACCCACTGAGTCTGCTGCCCCTTCATCTGCTCCTCCAAAACTTTGTGCTTTCTTCTAATGGCACCTTCACACTAAACTTGAATCACTCGTTTGCTTGTCTGACCCCTCCACCAGCCTGTGAGCTCCCCTGAGGCCAGAGACTAGGACTGTCTTATTCTCACTTGTAAGCCTAGTGCTTAACACAGTACCTGGTCCATAGTAGATGCTCAGTAAGTATTGGCTGACCACATGAGTGGCTGGAATCCAGTAGAGAAATCTCCTCTAGACTGGGCAGAAATTTGGAAGGCTGATAAACAAACCCCCTTTGAAGTAGTGCTTCTCTATAAATGGGCTTATTTCTAATTGTTAATGTATGACTGGCAAGAGATTGACTGGAAGCAGAACAACAGGTGAGAAACAAATGGTTCCCTTGTGTGTGTAGAGCAAGGAATGGGTCAGGAAGCAATGAAAGAAGCAGGACTGAATTAGCTAAAACAGAAGATTAGCATGAAATAGCCTGCAGGAAGCTGGAGAGCAGGCAAGGAAGGAAAAGACTGAGTGATTGGTGAGCTAAGAATAACCACCAGAACAGGTTATGGTGCTTTATATTTTATAAAGCCCTTCACATATCCTGTTCTCCAAATCCTCACAACAACCCGTTAATATAGCTATTATGATATGAGTTATGATGATATGAGTTATTACCATTATGATATGAGTTATTAATATAACTATTATTAATATGAGTTCTATTATTAATGTAACTTCCTTCTCAATTTTAGCACAAGAAGAAACTGAGGCTCGGAAGATTAGAGTAACCTGGCAAAGCCATGTAGCAATCTAATGAGAAAGCCAGGACTCCAAGTGCACGAACTGCCGTACCTGTACTACGCCCTAGAGCATCTTGGGGCAGGGAGATTTAGGGCAACTGAGATAGCCATTCTATTAGAGGCAGTTCAGGGGTTCCTGACCAC
Organism: Monodon monoceros; assembly: GCF_005190385.1. Lineage (NCBI taxonomy): Eukaryota > Metazoa > Chordata > Mammalia > Artiodactyla > Monodontidae > Monodon > Monodon monoceros. The sequence continues at coordinate 58,100,357 of NW_021703779.1, read as the reverse complement.
CTGCACACAACTCACATCTGTGTCAGGGGCCCTTCTCGGTGGGGTCTTAACACCTTAGGATTCCTAGTATCACACTCGGAATGCTGCATTGGAATGAGATTTTTCTCTCTCCCCTGCTATTATTGATATAATATCTCCAACACAGAAGCCATGGCACAGAGTGGGCTACTGGGCTATGTCTAAGGAGTAGGTACTAACAGGAAGGAACTGAATCAGAAAGATAGGGTATGGGACTCAGGCAGGGGCAGAAAGCTCCAGGCCAGCAATTATCCAATCTCTCCAGAGAAACAAAATATTAAGCCCCTTTAGGGCCTGCTCCAGCGAGGCCCAGATCCATACAGCCAAAGGAGGGGAATCTCTCATAAGAATGCTAAAATTCCCATGCCACTGGGTGCTCAGGGTCCTGCAATCGCCATTCAAACGAATAACAGACAGCAAACAGACCATAAACACACACAGAAAAGACACAAACAAAATCCGTGAAGCTTGAATGGCTTCATTTCTCAGGCAGGAGGGAACCAGGCAGAGGGCTTGAGGGGAATTAAAGGAGAAAACACCTTGGAGTGTGTGGAAGGCTGAATAATGGTCCCCAAAAGTTATCCACGTTGGAATCCCCTGAACCTGTGAATGCTAGCTTATATGGCAGAAAAGGATATTGCAGCTGTGGTTAATATAAGGATCTTGAGGTGGGGAGATTATCCTGGATTGTCTGAGTGGGCCCTAAATGCAATCACATGTGTCCTCATAAGAGGGAGTCAGAGATAACATTGACGAGGCAATATGACCAAGGAAGCAGAGATTGGAGTGATGCAGCTACAATCCAAGGAATGCTGGCAACCACCAGAAGTTGGAAGAGGAAAGGACTGGATTCACCCCCTAGAGCCTCCAGAGGGAGCGTGGCCCTACTGACACCTTGAGTTCAGCCCAGGGAGACTGATTTTGGACTTCTGACCTACAGAACTGTAAAAAAATGTGTTTTTTTAAAGAAGTATTTATTTATTTGGCTGTGCTGGGTGTTAGTTGCGGCATGCAGGATCTAGTTCCCTGACCAGGGATTGAACCTGGGTCCCCTGCATTGGGAGCATGGAGTCTTAACCACTGGACCACCAGGGAAGTCCCCCAAATGTGTGTTGTTTTAAGCCACCAAGTTTGTGGTAATTTGTTACAGCAGCCACAGGAAATTTATACAGAGTACAAAAAATATTCAGGCAGTTTTAGTTATTACAGATGCCCGTCACCGACGTAGACTGTACACACTCAAGAGAGATGCCCAGCCTCTTTCTACTACCTTCTCACCTGCCCATTAGGTAAGAAATCTGGGGTGCTATGTCTGTCCTTTGTTCCAGAAAGACAGAGAGTATACAAATCTGGTGGGTTTTCTTTTCAGAAATGCTTCAGAAGCAAGATTTGGGTTGGGTGGGACCCGACTGGGCAAGGCTTAGGTGAAAGTGGGCAGGTGGAATCTGGACTAATTGACAGGCTTATTATTCAAGCAACAGCCAAGACTAGTCCATAGCACATGGTAGGCCTGGAGGTTGAAGAGAGAAATGGGCATTTGAGATCTCTGGGGGAAGCCAATTTTCATTAAAGAGGGCCAGCTGTAAAAGTCGTGTGTCGGGGATTCAAGTTCCAGGTATTAGAACATCTGAGCAAAGAGACCAGCCACTGGGGGCTTGGAGTTAGAAAGTCAGAGCAAAACTGGTGATAAAGCAGACTCCATGCCGTACCTTCTCTTCCCTCTGCTAAGGTCAAGACAGGTCCCTCACGATGAGGTTGGAGGAGAGTCTACAAATAACAAACAAGACTAGTGAACACCACACAGCACTTACTGTGGGCCAGGCATTGTGCTAAAGTTGTTCACATGTATTAACTCCTTTAATCCTCACCACTACCCTATGATGTAGGTACCATTGTTTGTATTTCAAAATAAGGGAAGTGAGGTTTTGAGTATGTAATGAGATCACACACTTAGTAAGTGGAGGAGATAATTTTTTTTATTGAAGTATAGCTGATTTACAATGTAATTTCTGCTGTACAGCAGAGATTCAGTTACACGTATATACACATTCTTTTTATATTCTTTTCATTATGGTTTATCACAGGATGTTGAATATAGTTCCCTGTGCTATACAGTAGGACCTTGTTATTCATCCATTCTATATATGCTAGTTTGCATCTGCTAAACCCAAACTCCCACTCCAGGCTTCCCCCCAAGCCCCCTCCCCCTTGGCAACCACATGTCTGTTCTCTATGTCTATGAGAGGAGGAGACAAAATTTAACCTGGAATTTGAAGTCAGGGCTGCCCGGATTCAGGGCCTACTTGCCAATAGCTCTTAATCCCAGCTGCAGTTTGGGAGCCTTGTTTTTCTTTTGGCCGCACCGCACAGCATGCGGGATCTTAGTTCCCTGATCAAGGGATCGAACCCGCATCCCCTAACCATTAAGAAGTGCAGAGCCTTAACCACTGGACCGCCACGGAAGTCCCAGGTTGCGAGCTTTAAAAAATACCCCTGCCTGGCTTCCGTCTCCAGAGATTCCGCCTTAATGGCTTAGGCGTGTGGCCTGGGCATCAATTAATACAATCTCCCCATGTGATTCTAATAGCAGCCAGAGTTGACAACCACGAACTAGGCTCTATTGACTCTTGAATGACTGATAGCTCCTCCTTTAGATTATTACAGAAGTATGTGCTTGTTACTGAAATAAATCCCTTATGTATGGAATTTCAAGCCAAGTTGGGAGACATAATAACTATAATGATGATGAGAATGGTAATAGCTGTTTATAGTTGTATAGGCTTTGTCATTTACAAAGGGCTTTCATATACATTCTCTTCCACTTAATCCTCAAAACAACCCTGTGAATTAACGATCTTTAGCTCCATTTTACAGATTACCAAACTGAGGCTCAGAGGTTCATAAACTTGCCCAAAAGATCACACAGTAAGCAGCAGAGCTTTGGTCTTCTTATTTCAAATTCCCTTCTCGCTTGCTTCCAGCACAGTTACAACCTGCCCAGGTCACATATTTGCAGACAATAACTGCATACATCTCCCTAACTCACCCCTTCCTTTCTATGCCTGCAGCCTCAGCTCCAGCCTTAGCCTTCTTTCACCTTGGCAACATCATTTTGTAGGGATTCCCATCTCTGGCACCAGGTCTTTCTGTTCAGTTTTCAAGGTCATGGTCAAGTTTGCCACCTATCAACTTTATTTTTTCCTTTGTAAAGGCATAAATGACATCAACACAAATCAAAAGAAAAGAAAAAATAATTCATTGATCATCCTGCCACCCCATGAGTCACCTGTTTTCATTTTTATGCTCCCCTTTCCAGGGCTTGGCCGTATGCATACATCATTTTTACATACTTATAATCACGGCATAGATGCAATTTCATCTGCTTGTGTCACTTAGCATTATATCGTAATCATTTGCTGTGCTGCTACAGTGTCTTTATAATTGTCATTTTAATGGCCACATAATATTCCAACCTTTCATTCAGTCTGCAGACATTGTCAGGCATCAGGGCACATGCTCAGAACCATCAGACGAGGGCCCTGTGCTCGGTCTGGTGGTAAGACAAGCACCTCAGCAAATATTTTGTGATATTATGCTAAAAGTGCTATGAGTCCAGTCCAAATTCTGTCTCTTTCTCCTGGGGTGGCTTCTCCATTGTTCTCTTACTGGGACTTTGTCTCCTTCCTGGAAGCTCCAGCTAACCTCATTTCTCCAATCTCTTTTCTCTTCCTTGCCTCTTGGTGTCCCTAATTCAAAGTTCCCATCCTTTGAGCAATCTGTCCCAACTCGACCCTGGAATGTGGACTCCTCAAAACACACAAGTTTTCTCTCTTCATCCAAACATCTCTGACCGCCACCTCCTCTTAAGAAGCCTTCCCAAAGGCTACCAAGTATGGCCCTTAGGCCAAATTGGGCCTGCAGTTTTGTTGTGTGTGTTGGATGCAGTGTTTGGATTGGCGTGCCTGTGGGCTGGGCATGCCTTTCTGCTTTCCCCTGGGTCATCACTCCCTACTGCCTCAGATTAGGTCAGCTCCACTCAGGAACTTTCCCTGCCTGGCCTGAACCGGCAAGGCAAACTAGGCTCCCCTCAACTAAACCTGGAACTTTCAGTATCTTCCCTCACTTCCATGCCCCTCTACTGTAGGAATTTAATTTCTCCTATTTTCCAACCTTTACACATGTTGCTCTTTTGTTAATGTATGTCCACTTGCTTCATTCATTTATTCAGTCAGTCAATTGGTCAGTTAAGGAATCCTTACTGAACACCTATATTGTATCAAGTCCCCTGTGGGATGCTGGATGTAGAGAAATGAATGACTAGTGATCTTTTCACGGGTAGAACTCATGGTCCAGTGTACACTTGGCCTTCATGGATTTTGATTATAAACTCCATTCAAGGAAGAATTGAAGGCAAAAGATCCAGTTGGTTAAAATACTTTATGTAGGGTCTTGCATAGGAAATGACTTAGTGCACTTTGATGATGACTTGGCCAAAGTGAAGGGTATTCAAGGACCATTCTACTTCATCATATCATGCCCCACTGGCATTTAGCTTTGCACCAGCTACTGACAAAATTCATATTCCTTCCAGGATAAAACTGGTCACCTGGAAGAGACTGGATAATTATCTTAAGATTTCTCATTGGTAATAACCTTATCCTTTCCTCTTATGTGGTCCCTGCCTTTGTATAAACAAGCTTCTGTTTTGTTCATACACTGCCAGACTTTTGCATAAGTACAGGTCGTAGGGCCTGAGTGTGAGAGAGCCCAGACCCTCCTGCCTTCTAAGGATCACAGTGGAGATGTCTCCTTACCCAGACAAGAGGAAAAATAGGGGAGCAAAGAAGAAAGGCAGTCGTGATCATACATGGCTCGTCCATGGCATTTGACCCTTGTTGTGAAAAACTCTCTTGACCTGCTCTTATTTTCTGTGTATCTGCCTCAGTGCTTGCTCTGGGTTATCCTACCTCTGGGGTTTTCCTTTACCATTTTCTCTGACAGTCTTTCTTTCTCTGCCCATATTAAAATAAATTTAGTAACAGTCTTATTGAGATATAATTCACACACCATATAGCTCACCCATTTAAAGTATGCCATTCAGTGGTTTTTAACCAGTCAGAATGGCCATCATCAAAAAATCTAGAAACAATAAATGCTGGAGAGGGTGTGGAGAAAAGGGAACACTCTTGCACTGCTGGTGGGAATGTGAATTGGTTCAGCCACTATGGAGAACAGTATGGAGGTTCCTTAAAAAACTACAAATAGAACTACCACACGACCCACCAATCCCACTACTGGGCATATACCCTGAGAAAACCATAATTCAAAAAGAGTCATGTACCAAAATGTTCATTGCCGCTCTATTTACAGTAGCCAGGAGATGGAAGCAACCTAAGCGCCCATCATCGGATGAATGGATAAAGAAGATGTGGCACATACATACAATGGAATATTACTCAGCCATAAAAAGAAACGAAATTGAGCTATTTGTAATGAGGTGGATAGACCTAGAGTCTGTCGTACAGAGTGAAGTAAGTTAGAAAGAAAAAGACAAATACCGTATGCTAACACATATATATGGAATTTAAGGGAAAAAAAATGTCATGAAGAACCTAGGGGTAAGACAGGAATAAAGACACAGACCTACTGGAGAACGCACTTGAGGATATGGGGAGGGGGAAGGGTGAGCTGTGACAGGGCGAGAGAGAGGCATGGACATATATACACTAACAAACGTAAGGTAGATAGCTAGTGGGAAGCAGCCGCATGGCACAGGGATATCGGCTCGGTGCTTTGTGACCGCCTGGAGGGGTGGGATAGGGAGGGTGGGAGGGAGGGAGACGCAAGAGGGAAGAGATATGGGAACATATGTATATGTATAACTGATTCACTTTGTTATAAAGCAGAAACCAACACACCATTGTAAAGCAATTATACCCCAATAAAGATGTTAAAAAAAAATAAAGTATGCCATTCAGTGGTTTTTAATGTAAACACCAAGTTGTGTAACTTTCCCCACTGTCTATTTCAGAACACTTTCATTATCCTCAAAAGAAACTCCATACCCCTTAGCCACCACCCCCGATTTCTCAATCCTCACCAGCCCTAGGAAACACCTAATCTACTTTGTCTCTCTGGATTTGCCTATTCCAGACATTTCATATAAATGGAATTATGTGAAAAACAATATGCGGCTTTTTGTGTCTGGCTTCTTTCCCTTAGCATAATTGTCAAAGTTTGTGTCACTACTTCATTCTTTCTCTAACTGAACAATATTGCATTGTATGCATAGGCCGCAATTGGTTTATCCATCCATCCATTGATGGACATTTCAGTTGTTTCCAACTTTTGACTGTTGTGAATGGTGCTGCTAGGAACACTTGTGTACAAGTTGTTGTGTGGACATATGTTTTCATTTCTCTTGAGTATACACCTAGGAGAAGAATTGCTGGGTCAAATGGTAACTCCATGTTTAACCTTTTGAAGAACTACCAGACTGTCTTCCAAAGGGCCTCTGTCTACCTTTTAATGTTGCTTTTCCTCTTCTCCTTTTCACGGTTGCTGATATTTTCTACATTTCCATTTCTAGCTCAGATTTCAATCCTGTGCTGACTGTGAACATCTCCACTTGAACATCCCATAGGCTCTTCAACTTAACATTTCAAAATGGAACTCATCATCTCCTCCCTGCCCCACACTGTGTTCCCTCTTCCTCTCGTGTTGCCTATCCCAGTGCGTGTTACCATCATCTACACAGCTACCCAGACACCAGACATATACTAGATGCCTCTTCTCCCTCATTCTCCACAACCAACTCATCACCAAGTTTTAAAGGTTCTGTTTTCTCAATAACTGTCCAATCCACCTCCTCCTCTTCATCTCCATTTGTCAGTGCTCCAGTTGAGGTCCCATCTTACCCAAAATAGTAATCTTTCCTCTAACCTCTAATTTCAGTATCCCTCCATCCTAAAATATCACTGCTAATGTGATAAGCCACTTTCCTGCTCAAAATTATTCAGACTATAGGATTAAATTTACCTTTTTTGCCTGATATGGTAACAGGTAAAGCTCCAGCAGTACTGAATTAGGTATGCTCTCCCATACCTCTGTGGTTTGCAGTACTGTTTCCTCTGTCTTGAAGACTCTCCCCATGCTTGTCCACTGAACAAATTCCTACTCATCCTTCAGAGCCCAGATTAAATGCTACCTCCTCTGTAAAGCCCTCCCTGAATTCCTCAAGTAGACTCTGGCTTCACTTTCTCCATATTACCACTGAACTTACGCATATATACCCTTACTAGAGACTTCATTGTAAATGATGTTTCCTTAACTCTCTTCTTTTTTAGACTTCAAGATATTCGAGGGCAGGGGGACTGTATAATTTCATCTCTGAATACCCAGCCCCTAGCAGAGTATCCAGTGTCTGGCAGAAAGATACACACACACACATACATACATACACACTGAAATAAGGAAAAAAGAAAGTATGTTTTATTGATTTTATCGACTCTTTGACCACCTGCTCTGGGCCAAGAATGTTAAACACTTGGCATATTATCTCATTTAATCCTTGCAGCATTCCCTGCTTGGTATCTCTTAACTTAAAAATGAGAAAACTGGGGCTCTTTGAGATTTGGGAACATGCACATTCACATTTATCTTCAAGGTAGAGGCAAAGGTGAAAAAGAGTAAAGAACTGAAACTCCCTAGGGGATAGTCTTTCCTCAAAAGGGCCCCAACCTGAATCCCCATCAGCTCTATCATTCATTCAGGCCCAAAGCCCTCAAATAGTGTTCTATCTACAGACCACAGTCATGTACATCCCCTTTCCATGAGGGGAACGTCCGGAAAGGACCTTAATCTCATAGAAATGGTACCTCTTGATCTACCTCGGTTTCATCTTCTCATCCCAAGACCCCAAGCGGCCGATCACAGCCACCTCCATTCCTCCTGTTTGGGAGCTTGATCATCTTCCTAGCTGCCTTGACCTGTCTGTGGCCAAATGCCTTTTCACTTGAACCGATCTGAGATCAGATGGGAGTTTGCAAAAGAAATCTTTTTCAGAAATTGAGGGGAGGAGTTCGGGGAGCGCGCGGAGCGCAGGTCCCGCGGCGGCCGCCGCGGCGGCCATTTAATCCTT
>NW_021703779.1:58039638-58091799 GCF_005190385.1 Monodon monoceros | reverse complement strand
CACCGCCAACCGCCGCCTCAGCTTGCGCCGTCGCCGCCGCTGCTCACACCATGACTGACGACGAAGTCATACGGAAGCGTCTCCTAATTGACGGAGAGGGTGCTGGAGATGATGAGAGAATTAATCAGCTCGTGAAAAGTTTCATTAAATGGTGCTACTCTGGATCCCAGGAAGAGGGATACAGCCAGTACCAACAAATGCTGAGCACACTGTCCCAATGTGAACTTTCAATGGGCAAAACTTTGCTGGTATATAATATGAATCTCAGAGAAGTGGAAAATTACGAAAAAATTTACAAAGATATAGAAGGTAACATTGCTGGAGCACATGAAAAAATTGCTGAGTGCAAAAAGCAAATTCTTCAAGCAAAACAAACACGAAAAAATCGCCAAGAATATGATGCATTGGCAAAAGCGATCCAGCGTCATCCAGACAGGCATGAGACATTAAAGGAAATAGAGGCTCTGGGAGAAGAATTAGAGCATCTTTCACGTGTTAAACAAAATGTTGAAGATAAGCTAGAATTGAGAAGAAAACAGTTTCACGTTCTTTTTACTATCATCCACGAACTTCAGCAAACACTGGAAAATGATGAAAAGCTCTCAGAGGTAGAAGAAGCTCAAGAAACAAGCATGGGAACTGATCCTAAACCATAGACCAACTAATCACTCACCATTCCCAAGAATATTGAAGTAGCAACATGATCTTAGTGTGTTCAGAATTTGTTGTGCTCTTGAGACAATTAAAGTTTTGGCAGTGAACTACGTTGCTGTTAAATTTTAATTCACAGTTCATTCATATTGCTTCACACAAAGGGAGGTGACTTCATTATATGTTTGTTTCTATTGAAATGCCTTTTCTTTTTTTTTTTTTTTTCGGTGCGCGGGCCTCTCACTGTTGTGGCCTCTCCCGTTGCGGAGGGCGGGCTCCGGACACGCGGGCCCGGCGGCCATGGCTCACGGGCCCAGCCGCTCCACGGCATGTGGGATCTTCCCAGACCGGGGCACGAACCCGTGCCCCCTGCATCGGCAGGCAGACTCTCAACCACTGCGCCACCAGGGAAGCCCTGAAATGCCTTTTTTATACTTAAAAGATAGGAAGCAACATCCAAAAATGTTTAATGAAGTATTTTCAAGCCAGATATGTTAGTGCTCGTTGGTATTTTAGGTAGTTTTTAACTGGTAACATTGATTTGCTCACAAAATAAGTGGAAGATAGTGAGAAGGGGGCATTTCTAGGATTTACCTGAGAAAATGAGTCAATTTCTGGAAATCATTACCACTTTTGAAAATGAAGTCCATGAATAGGCTCTCAGGAGGGCTGTGAACTTGGTGAAATTATGTACAAAGTGTTTGTGGTGTATACTTATTGTGGGAGAGGTTCCATGATATTAAGAATCACTGATATCAGAGGTAATTACAAGATGCAAAGTAAATCAATATGCAAAACTTTCTAGAAAAAAAAAAGAAATTGAGGGGAGCGCACAAATTTTTAAAAATTCCAGAACCCTAGAAATAAATGAGTTTATAGAAGACATTCCTTTTCCTAATGGAACTCAGATCTTTCCACTGATGGGCTTGGCTGGCACAGTTTATAGGGCACTCAATCCCTATTCCTAGTCTTGGCCTCAATCCTGTCTCAACCACGCTACTCAGACTCATTGCCTGGAAAGTTTGGGTTGGTGCCATCATTAGGGCTGATGGGATTCTCCGTCCTTTCCAGAACCTGCTTTGTTAATTTAGCTTTGGACAGGGGGTGAGGTGGGAACATTTCCAGATTATCTCCTGGTCCTAGGAAACTTTATACTTGTCCTGAGTAGCTCTGCTGGCCCCTGAGAGAACTACCCTGGTTCCTGGTCCCATGTATGAAGAAAGCACTTACTTATCTAGCCCTCAAGAGGCCTTTCTTGCACTTCAGGGGGCCTTGCAGGGGTTTCTGTAACTCCTCTTAGAGACCTCTATGGCTCTGGTCTCTGAAAAGCCTACCTTCACCCCATCCTGTTTCTCTCGGTCCCTTTTGGTTTTCCTGAAGCATATCTAGGGTAGACACCTCTTGGGGTGGTGATTTGGCTCACAGCAACATGCTTGTGATAGTCACTGCTGATTGTCTAGCCAATAGCTATTTCCTCACTTTTTTTTTTTTGCTAACAGATGGAAATATGTTGGGTCCTTGATGGTGAATTAACCAATCCCAGAACTCCATATTCCTAGACATGATATTGGTAAAACAATGAATTTTCCTCCTAGCTTAAGTCACTTCTGATGTGTTTTCGATTAATTGCAGCTGAAAGCATCTCTGGGCATGCCCCAATTCACAGGCCTAATAGTCAAGTCTGCCCTGTGCTATATGACCCTGTCTTCCCTCCATCACTTATTGTTCCAGGGTTTAAAAATTTGTTCCAAGTTGGTCCAATCAACTTCACTCTCTGGGGAGTTTGATAATGGGATACTCAAAGCAACAAAGCTTGGGTGCCAGTCACTGGAGCTGAGTCTCACGAGTGGCAGTGCTCTTGTGAGGAAGGGTCACAAACTTATACTGTTTAGGTCTGCAGAGACGTCCTGGTTTCTTCCCCTTCTGAGGGCAACTCTTCCTTTTGTTGCTTGCAACCAAAGAGCCCTAGATAATGACATCTAGCCGATTAGAACTATTTCTACCCTTTTGTGACACACAGCTGTTATTCTAGGCCTGAAATTACAAATTGCTTTCATTTCCGCGTCAATGCTGCCTGGAGTGCTCAGTTTAAGACGGATTTTGAGGTTGAGTCAGCACTGAAGTTGGGGTGCAGTGACCAGTTAGTAATGTCCACCATAGGCACAGGAATGGGTATAAGGCACTATATACAGTCGTCCCTCTGTATCCGTGAGGAATTGGTTTCAGGACCCCCATGAATAGCAAAATCCGTGGATGCTCAAGTTTCTTATATAAAATGGCGTAGTATTTGCATATAACCTATGCTCATCCTCCCATATACTTTAAATCACCTCTAGATTACTTATAATACCTAATACAATATAAATACTATGAAAATAGTTGTAAATACAATGTAAATGCTATGGAAATAGTTGCCAAAGCAAGGCAAATTCAAGTTTTGCCTTTTGGAACTTTCTGAAAAATTAAAAAAATATATTTTCAATCTATGGTTGGTTGAATCCTCAGATGCAGTATCTGCCAACATGGAGGGCCAGCTGTGTTTGCAGTGGTTAAGTGGCACCAAGTATTTGCAGACCTTATCTAGGCTAACACTAGGGGCCTATGTGGCTTCTTTCTGAAGCCCGTCCATCTGCCCAGTTCACTAACACAACTTTGTGACCTTGGCCACATCACTTTCTTTCTCTGAGCTCCAGTTCTGTAAGTGTAAAATTAAGAGGTTGGATCAGATGATCACGAGGTCCTTTCTAGTTCTATGACTCAGGTCAGGCCCCTTCAAAGGTCAGTAGAAGACTCTCTGTCTCTTCCCATTTCAAAACTCACTCCCCTCCCCCTATTACAGCACTCACTGAGTTTCAGTGTCTCGCCTGAGAAATGCCTCCAGTTCTTAGTCTGTTGGCAGAGGAGAGAGGATTGGCAGGTCTCGAGCCCAATGAATGATCAGGCCTTTCCCAGTTCAGGTTATAATCTCCACCTACTTCCCCAGGGTTTCTCTGATGATTCATTCAGGTGCCCCTCTCCTATCCTTGGGAATGACCTTCCAGAATTTTATCTCTCCGGTTTTGCAGTAGAAAAATACTTCACATGCTGAGTTATGGTAAGAGACCATCTTCATAAACAGTAAAAGGGTGATTCTCTCCTGCCCTCCCTCCTCTGCCCCACCTCCATCATCCACACCATGTCCCACCCTAATCAGGCCTTCACCCCACCCCTTGGCTGCCATTGCACCTCCCCTTCCTCTCTCCCTCCAGACAAAGTTCTGCATTCCTGAGGATTTATTCTCTTATATGCCAACTGCCTGTACCTCTCTCTTTTCCCTACATTAGGCTCTGGCCTTTGGTGGCAACCCAGCCTTTACCTTCTCCCCACCCTGCCACCCGGCTCCAGCCTCATTGCCCCCCTTGAGGGCCTCTCCCGCTGCAGCTGTTGCAGTCTGAAGAAGCACAACAAAAAAAATTACCACATGTATTACAGTGAAGCTCTTGTTGGACAACTGCAGATTTCCCTGGGCAGGATTTCAGTTCGATGTTCTCAGGGTTCCTACGCAGCCTGAGTTTCTGCCCAGACCTGCCCCACCCCCACCCCAGATGTCTGGGTCTGTAGGGAACCAGAGCCCTGGCCTGTCCCAGAGGACCAACACTCCAGAATTTCCTTGTCCACAAGTCAGGGGCCAAAGGAACAGAGAGGGCAGGGGAAAGTCAGCCAAATGGGCCAGGGAGCAGGCAGCTTGCCCTGTAGAGGAGTTTAAGTCAGAACTGGGGGCCTGATGGCAGGGGGCCAAGCTTCGCCTCACTGAAGCAGAAACCAATCTTGCAAATAAACACATAAACAGATTACCTGTGAGTCAGTAAGGGCTGCTAAAGGGGTTGGAGAGTTGAGCTGTCCCCAGCCCCACTCCCCGGCACTTCTCCCAAAGCTTAGGCCCCTGCTTTGCCCAGGAGGGCATGGGAGAGGGATTGGGTCTCCAAAGCATAGGCCCCACCCAGCTTCTCAGTTGCTGAGGGAAGCCCTGAGCTTGGCCAGGCGTGGGCCTCTCTCCACTGTTGCCCCCTTTCTCCCTGCCTTCTCCTCTCGGGATCCCACTCCAACGTTTTTCTCTTCTCAAGCTTGGACTCCTGCTCATCTCGCTTGTGTGCACTTCTGCTATCTCTTGCCAGTCTTTCCCTGCTCCCAGCCACTTTCCCAATCGCCCTCAAGCACATTTCCCACTATGCGCCTCCCTCTCTGGGTCTCCTTTGCAAATATCCACTGTGAGCCTTGAGAATGGCCCCAGGGAACGCTCACTTTACCTCCTCTCCCTACGCTTACTCTTTCAGAAGCCCAGGCAATTTCAGTTTGGGCCTCAGTCTGTCCCAGGATGCTGAGACCCCTGCCCAGCCTCCACAAGCTTACTTAAGGGATGTTGACATGCTATGGTACAGAACTGCGGTGTGCGGGCTCTGAGCCTCAGAGAGACTTTCCCAGCCTGGACCTTTCTGCCACTCCCATCACAACCACCAGGGAATGGCACCAAGTCTTCAGGTGCCCAAGGAGGGCCCAAGGGGATTTTGATAACAGATCAGAAAGCATGCCTCCGTTTGGCCAGAGGGAGGGCATACCGCCCTTGGGCTAGGCTGTAAGTTCCATAGCTCTATCTGTGCTGTTCCTTCATCCTCAAGGCCTAGGCGTCTGGCACATAGGAGGCACTCAACAAATAGCTGGGAAAATGCGTGCATACGTATCTAAAAGAATAAAGCTTATAGCAGCAAACATCTAGGGCATGGGATGGTGCTTCCTCATGGGACTAAAACCCCAAGCAGACTAAAACAATACCTATTTATTAGCTCACAGTTCTGTAGGTCAGAAGTTAGGATGGGTTCTACTGGGTTCTCTGCTCGGAGTCTCTTAAGACCAAGATCAAGTTTTCGGTTCACTTAGGCTCTCATCTGGAAGCTTGAGGAAGAATCCATTTCCATGTTGATTTAGGTTTTTGGCAGAATCCACTTCCTTGTGGCTGTAGGCCCTGTCTCCTTGCCGGCTGTCAGTTGGGGGCCCTCACTGCTCCGACAGAGGTCACCAGCATTTCTTCTCATGTGCCCCCTCCGTCTTCAAACGAGCAACAACGTGTCACCTCTGACTTCTCCTTCTGCCTTCTCTTCGGCCACCAGCTGGAGAAAGTTCTCCGCTTTTAAGGGTTCCTGTGATTAAATTAGGCACCTCTAGAAAAAAACCCTTTTTTATTATGGTAAAATATACATAACCTAAAAGATACCCTTTTAACCACTTTAAGTGTACAGTTCAGTATCATTGAATACATTTGTATTGTTGTGCACCCATCGCCACTAAACGTCTGCAAAACCCCTATAACTGAAACTCTATATCCATTAAACAATAGTCCATTCCTTCCCCCTGCAGCCCCTGGAAACCACTATTCTACTTTCTTTCTCTATGAATTTGACTATTCTAGGTACCTCATATAAATGAAATTATGCAATACTTTTTCGTGTGTGACTGGCTTATTGCACGTAGCATAATGTCTTCAAGATTTACCCGTGTTGTAGCATGTATCAGAATTTCCTTCCTTTTTAAGGCTGAATGATCTTCCACTCCATCTCCCATTTTTTTAAGGTCAACTAGGCTATATAACATAACACGAGCATGGGAGTAATATCTTATCACACTTACAGGTTCTGAGAGCGAGGGCATGAAATCCTGGGGGCCATTCTTAGAAATTCCACCTACCACAGCCTCCAGTTCAGAGATGTTGAGTATTGCTGTCTTCCACCCAGAGCAAACAGGTCAGTGTGTGTAGTAGTCGGAACATGCATTGGACCTGGTGAAAGCGGATGGTGTGGGGAATGCGCTGAGAGATCCAGTGAGGAAGGGCACTAATATTTATTGAATACCCACTCACTATGTGCTAGGTGCTGATAGGTGCTTTTACATGCATTATTTCATTTAACCCTCACAACACCCATGAGAAATATACATTACAAACTCCATTTGACAGATGAGGAAACAGGCTCAGTGTGTTTAAATGATTCTCCCAAAGTCTCACAACCAGTAAGAGGAAACACGTGCCTGACACCAAAGTCCATGCTCTTTCCACTATACATACCACCTTCCAATACTTGAAGTGAGATCGGTCAAGCCTATGAGGGCATGATCAGATGGCTCTTGCCCCCACTCCTCTCCCACCTTGCCCACCTGTAGTGGAACAGTATTTGTGAATGCTGGAAGCACAGCAGAAGGTGACTGTTAAGGACTGAATGTTGTGTCTCCCCGAAATTCATATGTTGGAGCCTTAACCACCAATGCAGCTGTATTTGGAGGTAGAGCCTGTGTAGAGGTAATAAAGGTTAAATGAGGTCATAAGGGTGGGGCCCTAATCACGCAGGCTGGTGTCCTTATAAGAAGAGGAGATGACCCCAGAACTCTTTCTTTCTTTCCTTTCTCCCTCCCACCCCTCTCTCTTCCATGTGAGGCCATAGTGAGAAGGGCAGCTGTCTGCAAGCCAGAAAGAGAGCCCTTTCCAGGAACCAAATCTGCTGGCACCTTGATCTTGGACTTCCCAGCTTCCAGAACTGTGGGAAAATAAATATCTGTTGTTTAAGCCACTCAGTCTGTGGTATTCTTTTATGGTAGGCTGAGTAGAGTGAGACAGTGACCGTGATATTCAGTGGCAAGATCGAAATAAAGCTCCCAGCCCACTTGTGCAATCCCACTCTATGTCTTTGACCTTTCTGGTATACACTGAGAGCCAGCCTTGGTGTCTTCCCGGCCCTGGCTCTGGGGCCAAGAAGGAAGGGGAAAGGAGCCAGTTTCTGAGCCTCAGGTTGGCTTGATGCAGCTGCCTGTGAACTAGATAGGGCTGTTCATGCAGCTGGGGCCCTGGGTGCGAGGCCACCTCCCCGGGCAGGGCCAGGAAGGCTGCAAGAGGAATTAGCTCCAGCTGAAAATCTGCAGCAAGAAGCAGGACAAGTGCATGGTGCCATCAATGTGCAATTCATTTGCGACTGCAAACAGCATATTTGGGATGTGACAGCAGACTGCAGGGTCAAGCAGCCGGCAGAGCTGGATTGGTTTGGAGGCAGTTCAAGACTGTAAACTGAAAAACCACATTTTTTGGGAAAGACCATCAACATCTGTTTCAACCCCAAGATTGGCCCCTCCCCACTGATGTTGCTGATCTCTTTTGTCAGAGTGTATAAGTCTCAACCGTGGCCCCTAGAAGAAAAGCTCCCAGTTGTTCAATGGCATCTCACCCTCGGGGCTCTACCTTAGTTATCTTTTGCTGGGTAACAAATTACCACAAACTTAGTGGCTTAAAACAACAACAAATTTATTATCTCATGGCTTCTATGCATCAGAAATCTGGGCAAAGCTTAGCTGAGTCATCTGCTCAGGGTTTCACGAGGTTGAAATCAAGGTGTCCACAAGGCTGCAATCTCCTCTAAAGCTTGGAGTTCTCTACCAAGCTCACTAGCTGTTGGCAGAATTTAGTTCCTTGTGATTGTAGGACTTAAGTCTCCATTTTCTTGCTGGCTGTTGGCTGGGGATTACTCTCAGCTCCTAGAGGCCACCCTCAGGTCCTTACTACACGGCCCTTTTCATAGGCAGTTCATAACATGGTGTTTTACTTCTACAAGGCCAAAAAAGAGCATCTGCTTGGCCCTCTCTGTCTCTCTGTCTCTGTCTCTCCCTCTCTCATTTTTAACTGTTTACTTGGAAATAGTTATAAAATGGCAGGAAGTTGTAAATGTAGTACAGAGAAGTCCCATGTATCCTTATCCAGTGTTCCTCAGTGGTTACAGCTTAAATAATTATAGTACAATGTCCAATCCAGGCAACTGACATTGGTGTGACGTATGCATATAGTTCTACGCCATTTTATCGCATGTACAAATTTGTGTAAACACCGTTGCAGTCAAGATTCAGAACCATTTTATCACTTCAAAAGTCTCCCTCCTACTATTCCTTTATGGTCACGCCCACCCCTTTCCCTCCCACCATCTCTAACTCCTGGTAACTATTAATCTGCTCCCCAACTATAATTTTGTCATTTTGAGAATGTTATACAACAAACAGTATGTGACCTTTTGAGACTGGCTTTTTTTTCACTCAGCATAATACCCTTACGATCCATCTAAGCTTTTGCAAGTATCTATTGTTTGTCCCTTTTTATTGCTGAGCAGTATTCCATGGTCTGGATGTACCACAGTTTGTTTAACCACTCACCTGTGAGGGACATCTTTGTTGTTTTCAGTTCTGGCTATTACAAATAAAGCTGTTATGAACAATTATGTGCAGATTTTTGTGTCAACATAGGTTTTCATTTATTTGGAATAAATATAAGAGTACAATTGCTGGGTTACTTGGTAAGCATATGTATAGTTTTTAAACAAACTACCATACTCTTTTCAAAAGTGGCTACATTATCTTACATTTCTATCAATACCAGCAGTATATGAGTGATCCAGTTTCTCACCTCTTCACCAGCATTTGGTGTTGTCACTTTTTAAAAAGTTGTTGTTGTTGTTTATTTTAGCCTTTTGGATAGGTGGCTTTAATTAGCAATTCCCTAATGTTGAACATTTTTTCATGTGCTTATTTACTATCTGCATATTCTCTTCGTGGAAATATCTCTTCATACCTTTTGCTTATTTTCTGATTGGATGGTTTTTTACCATTGAGTTTTGAGAGTTCTTTATACATTCTAGATACCTGTCCTTTATCAGATACATGGTTGCAAATATTTTCTCCCAGTCTGTAGCTTTCTTTTCTTTTTCTTAACAAGATCTTTCACAGAGCAAAAGTTTTTAATTTTGATGACATCAATTTTATTGTTTTTTTTCTTTTATGGATCAGGCTTTTCATGTCAAATCTAAAAACACTTCACCAATTCCTAGGTCCCAAAGATTTTCTCCTATGTTTTCTTCTAAAAGTTTTATAGTTTTACATTTTATATTTAGATCTATGATCCACTTTGAGTTAATTTTTATGTAAGGTACAAAGTTTACATCAAGTTTAATTTTTTTTTTGGCTATGGATATCCAAATGCAGCAGCACTGTTTGTTGAAAACACTTCTTGTCTCCTTTAAGGGCTCACCTGATTCAGTCAGCACTCAGAATAATCTCCCTTTTGATTAACTCAAAGTCAACTGATTATGGACCTTAATAACATCTGGAACATCCTTTTTAAAATATAGTAGCATAGCCTATCATATTTAATAGTCCCACCTACACTCAAGGGGAGGGGATTATATGGATCACTAGCGGGGAGGAGTCATCCTACAAATCTGTCTATCACATGCTGGGAACATCCATTCACACTGATTTTTTTCTCCCCCTGGGTTTGAGAAAGACTACCTAGCCTTAGTGTCTTGTCTAGGTGAGGTTTGGCTGGTTTGAAAAGTTCTAGAGGGAGCTGAAGGTAGGTAAGGGTGCATGTGTGATGCCAGGACCCAAGAAAAATGCTGGGTGCTTTCACTCTGCACTAAACAGCTATGACGGTGAGGCGAAGCATGGGATGGGAGAAGGGCACTATTACATGAGCCTTTTCTTTGAAAATAGAGCTCGGATTAGCCAACTCAGAGCAGAAGCTTTTCCTAGGTCCAATTAACGTAGGAAATGCCCACTCTCTTGCAATCTATTTTCTCTTTTCTTTTCTTTTTTTTTGCATCCTTACTGGAGTATAATTGCTTTACAATGGTGTGTTAGTTTCTGCTTTATAACAAAGTGAATCAGTTATACATATACATATGTTCCCATATCTCTTCCCTCTTGCGTCTAACTTTTACCAGAGTCAGTATTCTGTCTCTGCTCTATTCAGCTAATAAGCGTTCTAGTCAGATAATTGTCAGTGTTTGGGGCCCAAAGGTGAAACTTCTTTTAGCTGTGACTTCTTTTAGCCATGGGACTCCTTTTGTCCCTCTGCCCTTCTCTTGGAGACATCTACCACATCTCTTCTGCCTGAAAGAATCAGGTCTGAAGAAGGGAATGCCCAATGGGAGCCTTGTGGTAAAAGACTCAACAGCCTCTCTGAAACTGCAGACCAGCCACCACTGTAGAGGGACTAGGTTGACTCTCTGACCTTTGAATGCAAGGCGATGTGGTGAAATCAGGTCACAATGGTGTTCTTTCAAGCTGGGGCCCACCAGGAAATTGTAAGGAGTAAGTGGCCAAGAAGGTTGAGAAAAATTCAAGAAAAAAGATGCATTGAGAAATGTAAGGGGAAGGCCATTAGAAGAGACCCGCCTGAAATGAGTGGGATCCAAAGCCTGTTTGTTTATTAGTCCTTCATGAAGCCAAAAACAAACAAACAAACAAACAAACAAAGCAAAACTTAAAGCAAGAAGAGTGAGAAGGATCACAGAAGTCTCATCTGGTCACATTCTTTTATTCTCTCCCATACTGCTCTGGACTTTCTTCCTTACCAAGCCCATCATTCTCAATGTGAATGGCATCCCTGGAGCTGAGCAGTGTGTCAACTCCGATTCCAATGTGTGCTCTGCAAATGTCACTCTAAGGTAAGCAAACTCCCCTACACGCTCAACCTCTTCTCAGAGTTCACCCTGTACCTCCTGCACTAACTCCTGAAACCAGGCTCTTTGTGGGCACAGTGCTTTCTCTACAACTCAGCTCCTCCTCCCACATCCCACCAGCACATTGCCTCCAAGTAGGGTCAGCATCACCTAAATCCCTGCAGCTGCTTCCTGACCACTGGCCCCCACTACTGCGTAAAGCCTCTTCCTCCTTCAATACTCTTTCCATCTGATATTATCACCCTCTATCCTCCTCCCTCCACCATCGCTGTTACCCAGTCTCCCACATTCTTAGAGTGTTTTGATTCTCTCTGGTTTATATATTCCTTCCTCATTCCAACTCCTGTTGTCACACTGGCTGATTTCAAAATGCATGTAGATGATTCTACCTGTTTATGTAGCCCAGTGGTTCTCAACCTGCATTCACTTGGAAAACTTAAAAAATACTGATGCCTGGGACCAACCCAAACCAATTGAATCTGAATGTCTGGATGTGGCTTTAGCACATTTTTTTTTTAGCCCCCAGGTGATTCTAGTGTGCCAGGATTGCAGTGAAGATTAAGATTTCCATTGCAAGCCAGGATTGAGGACTACTGCTCTGGCCTCACAGATCCTTGATATCCTCAATTCTAATGACTTTCATTTCCACTACAGTTCAGAAAGCAATTTCATGGTCATATCCTGACCTTGGCATCACCTGGAATCTCACTACCTCTGAATTCTGTCATCCCAAGAGTCCCACTACAATCTTGCAGCTCTCACGCTTCCCTACTCCCATACCTCTTCCATCTCATTACAACTTCTGACCCTTAAACCCACCATTCTCCTAGTTTATTAGCAGTCCCCCATCCTTGCTTCTTTCCCTACACATACTGGCTTCCATGACTGATCATTCTCACCAGTATAACTTCACTACCCAAGCTCTCTTGCCTATCTATTACACTTGCCTTACAAATCCCAAACCCTGATTCAACTGGAAAATCTGCCTCATCTGTTCTTCTGCCAGAACTTCTGGAGAAGAATTGGATGCCAGTCAAATGGGTACCACTACAAATGTGTGAGTTCTAATTTTAGTTGTTTTCTGAACACTGTTGATCCTTTGATTTCTATTCAACTCTCTCTCCCATTTCCCTTGGTCACAATTCTAAACCTTTGTCCCTTTTTTGAATAGAGGCCATAGGTATGAGCTCCCCTTCCAGAACTACAAGCTTTTGTGCATCTCCTGGTGTCCTTTTCTCTTTCCTTTTGCTCTCAGAGGAGTGTTCCTTTTCCTGCACAAGGCTAATTCTTCTTTCCGTGTTCTGGATCCAATCATCATGCCTCCTTCTTTATTGACTCTTCAATCTCTGCTGGCTTCTTCCCTTGAGACTACACACACACACACCGTCTCTCTCATCTTCTAAAAACTCTCTCTTGAGCTTGTATTTTCCTTCAGCTACTACCTTCATGTGTTTGGTCTCAGCTAAGCTTCTTGAAAGAGCGGTCTAACTCACTGTCACCATTTCCTCACCTCTCAGTTCCTTCTCAAACCACAGCTACCAGGCTTCTGCTACTATGCTAACTGCATGGGCAACGGTCAGGGCAGAAGCCACAGGGACATTTGAAATCTTTCTTTGATTGGAACTCTTCTCTATACCATCTGTGTTAACTACTTCTGCCTTTTGAAAACCTACCTTGGGTCTCATGATTCTCCCCTACCATGGCTCACCTCCTACCTCACTGACTGACTGCTTCTTCTCAGTCTTCATTGCTGCATCATCCATATTCTATTTTAATTGAAGTATAGTTGATTTACAATGTTATGCTAGTTTCAGGTGTACAGCAAAGTGATTCAGTTCTATATATATATATGTGTGTGTGTGTGTGTGTGTGTGTGTGTGTGTGTGTGTGTGTATTCTTTTTCAGGTTCTCTTCTATTATAGGTTATTATAAGACATTGAATATAGTTCCCTGTGTTATAAGTACTTGTTGTTTATCTATTTTATACATAATAGTGTGTATCTGTTAATCCCAAACTCCTAATTTATCCCCCCATACATAGTCTTTTATATGTATTTTAAAATTTGGCAGATTTGAAGGTCCTGTCCTTAATCCTCATTGCCTCTCTCTATACCTTCTCCCTAGCTAGCTTCATACCAAGGAGTCCTCAAACTCTCAGTCCAGTCAAGCCTCTTGGCTGAGCTCTAGACCTATATATCCAGTTGTCTATTGGATCTCGCTTCTTCCTCCTCCTAGTATTTTATATGTCCCAAACAAGCTCTTTACTTTCCTGAATCCTCTTCCATCAAACTATGAAACCAGAGCCCATTGTTTCTCACCTTTATTGGTGACGCTATTACCCATTAAGTCTCTCACAACAGAAACCCTGGTGTAGCTATCTAGACTGTCCTCTCTCCCTCAATGCTCACATCCAATTAAACATCAAGTCCTATCGATTCTACTTCCTAAATAGCTGTCCAATGTGTCTACTGCTCTCCACTGCTACCGTCTTCATTCAGGTCTCTATATCTCGCCATAACTAGTGATACAGCTTCCTAACTTGTCCCCTTGTCTATAGCCTTGGTCCTCAGTGATTGCTTCACCCAGCAGCCAGAGCGATTAGATATTCAGTAAAGTTTTGTTGAATGAATGGAGGTCCAAATTCTCTCCAAAGTGATATACAAAGCCTATTCCTACTTTCCAGCCTCATTTCCTCTCTTGCAATTTAGGTTCTAGCTAGTGAGTGCAAGAACAGATCTCACCACAGGACTTCTGATTCCGAGTTTGAGTGCTCTTTCAACTACAGCCCAGCTGCTTCCCTTTCAGCCTTGGAAGTCCTAAAAAACCCTCTACTTCAGAGCATTTGGATACAGTCCCAACTGGAGGCAAGAGGACAGACAATATATGTCCCCTTGTCACTTCCTGTGAGGGAATGCTATGATGTTAGACATTCAAGGGAAGGAAGGAGGTAGATTCTGTCGAGGTGTAAAGCATGGAAGAATTCAGACCATAATTACTACATTCATTAACTCATTCACATTCATTTATTCAACAGACATTTACTTTGTGCCAGGCTCTGAGGGTATGATGTGGGTTCTCCTGCCTTCAGGAGTATTGATGGACATGATGGGAAGTTTTTGACATAGTGGGAAGCACAAGGGGATGAGCCAGTGGAGCATGACCTTGGTGGTGGTGGGGAGTGAGCACCTCCCATGTCGAGGGGAGAATGGCCAAAGGGCTGCTCCAGGATGTGTCCTGGCCCACTGCAGTACCACGACAGTGTGACATCATGAGATGGCGGGCAGAGAGGGAGTCATGAGTGTGGAGCAAAACATTACTGTTTTAGCTCCTCAATCCTTGCTGTAACCACCTCTTAGAGCAACAATGACCCCCATCTCCCTGGATACCTTGGATGTGGCCAAGTCAACCTTCCAAGATAGGCGGCAGCATCAACTTCCCTGGGGAGGTGCTATTGTATGGAATGGAGCATGTCCACCGAGGGACAAGTTGCCCAGAATTCTCAGTCTGAGTTTCCTCCTATAAGCTTCTAGCTCTTCACTGGTGACTCACTCAGGTGTCCCCCAAGGAGGGTCTTTTATCCAGAGTTTTAGAACTTCTTGGACAGTGTTTGAAAAACCATTTTATATACCAGACAACTGCTGCCAACATCGTTGGTGGAGAAGGGTTGGCCCATCACACAGTCACTGGCCTGGGAGGACTAGGGCAGGCAGCGGGGATTGAGGCTGCAAAGCTTAGCGGGTGGAGGAATGTCTGCACTGTGACCCTCTGCTTTCTCCTCAGGGGTCTGAGCCAGACCCCTAGGCTGGTCTCCTCTGTGCTCCTCCCCTCGGCCCCCACCCTTTCTGGGCATGGCCTGTACCAGACCCAGAAGACACCGCCCCAGGGGCTCATAACCTGAGCGAGACAGTCCAATTACCTTCAATTTATGGAGCTCAGTTGGAGTGAGTTCAGAAAAGAGCAACCTGAACAATTAAGGGACCAGAGGGCTCAGCTTCTGGGGCAAGATAAAAGGCAGGAGGTCTGAGGCAGCAGTAGTGGTTTCAGGGGGAGTGGTGACTAAGGGGGAGGGCCCACAGGAATGTCTACCAGCAAGTGAGAATTGAAGGGGTCCAACACCTGGGAGGAAGGGGGTGGAACGAGCAGGAAAAAGACAAGGGCTGCGAGTCCCCAGGAAGGGTAGGCAAAAAGCTCAGAGCTCAGATCCAGTCTTTGGGAGTCAAGCCATGTTGAGCAGGTAATAAATTTCAGCTTTCCTAGCCCAGGCTCTGGCTTGAGGGACTCTCAGTCTGCCCCAGAAAACAGAGCAAGCAGGAGGGTGGTGCCTCTGACAGAAAGAAGCCTAGACCTGGGGCCTGTTGAACACTCAGGCCCCATAAGCAAGTCATATGGTGGAGAAAATGGTGGTTTGCTAGGCTGGTTGAGCTCCAAAGTATCCTGGAGCCAGGATCTGTTCTAGCCATGTTAAGATCCCATAGGGAAGGATGCTCTTAATCCAACTCAATTCTTAAATCAGATTTTGTATTCAATACTTAAGAGGTATAGTGGGCATGGCCTAGTACTGGTTGACAGGGGGCCCTGCTTCTGGACCAGACTCTGCTCCTGCCAGGCTGTGTGACCTTAGGTAAGTCTTTTCCTTACTCTTGGTCTGTTTCCTTTTCTGCCAAACAAGGAGACCCTTCTAAGGCAGCTGGACCCTCCCCCTTTTCATGAAATCTTAACAGAACCGTACTAAATAAAACAGATCAAAGCAGTGCTCTGTGAATAGAAATGTGTTTACCGAGTTCAAATTTATCTCATTTGCCTTATTAGAAAGTAAATCAAGCAGAATTATGGGGCGATTTTGATCAAATTAGTGATTTGAAATGAAGGGTTATGGCTCTTGGTTGCTGTCTGATAGCTACCAACACATCCAATGTTTGCAGAACACCCGAAGCTCATCTCTAAAGCCCGAGGCCTCCACAGAACTCTGGGCAAAAGCCATCACCTCAGTTATCTCTCCAGATTCTTTCCAACTCAGACTTTTTCAGAATCTATACTGTGAGTCTCTAGAAGGCAGGTGCTCTGTCTCCTTTACTTTGCTTTCCCCGTACCTCAGGACCTTTACACCAGTCCAGGGCTTCACACAGACTTTTAAAAAACAAAAAGGAAAAAGAAAGAAGTCTGTTGGGTCAAATTGGGGACCTTTGGTCAGGTAAAGGAAGGGGGCCTTGGTAAGGAGGGTGCCCTACTCAGATGTAGGCGCTCTGCTCCCTCCCAGATGACTGGGAGGAACGCTTTCGGAGAAGGAGGGTTTAAGTCCTGGTCTTCTGGTGCATTTCTCTTGCCAACCCTTTTTCACTTCAGCCGAAATCCCCAGAAGGCTTCACCTCTAGGTGCCAAGGAGGCAGCCCAAACCTGGACTTCGTAGAGGTCTAGTAAAGCCAAGCAGACCAGAGTAGACCAGGTGGCCTGGGCAGGAAGGAGCAGAGTGAAACTGACTTAATTACACTTGGACGTGGATGACTGTGGTAGCGACTTCTCCAAGTAGCTTACTAAGCAATGGTGCACTCCATCTGAAGAGGGAAGATTCTGTTCCAGCAGGCAATGGGGGTCCAGTAATGTCAGAACTGCTGAATTTTTAAGAAGATAGAAATCTGGATTTTATGTGAACTCTCCCTAATCTATATACAATAAAAATAGTAATAGTAACAGCAAGTATGTCTATAGCACTTACTACATGTCAGGCACTGTTCTAGGTGCTTTAGACATCCTAACTCAATATTCGCTGTAACTCTATGAGGTAGAGGACTATTGTGTAGCTCCATTTCACAGATGAGCAAAGTGAGGCACAGAGAGTTTAAGTAACCTTCCCAGAGTCACACAGAACAAGTGGCACAGTCAGGATGCAAACCCGGGCCATGCTCTTAATGACTATACTCTTACTGAACTTTTGTTTAACACTCTTATTAAACCTCTTATCGAGGAAACTGAGGTCAAATTTAAGCACTGCACAGACCAACACTGCCAAGCCAGACAAAATGCTTCTGGAAGCCTCCGGTTGGAGACCTCAGCTTTAGAGGCTACCTGGCAAGAAGCTGGCTCTTGCTCTGTTGATCCTGCAAACCTCAATATTGACTGAGTT
This sequence comes from Monodon monoceros, assembly GCF_005190385.1. NCBI lineage: Eukaryota > Metazoa > Chordata > Mammalia > Artiodactyla > Monodontidae > Monodon > Monodon monoceros. The sequence goes on along the minus strand of NW_021703779.1, from coordinate 58,074,507 downwards.
CCCCTGCCATCATTCAGACCCAGGCAGGGTGTCAGCACAGCCCAGGATCCAGGTGAAAGCCCTTTCCTCTGTTTCACTAACGCTACCTGTGTTTTCAACTGCTCTTGAGAACAGAGTGATGGTACAGGGCCTGGGCCAGTTGGCTTACCTCTGGGTCCTAAACAGGTCACCAAACTGTGGGTGAAAGGGTGCTGGCACTGCTCTTGGAGTTGGAATCTTGGCTTCTAGTCCTGGCCTTTTGCTCTGCGTTTTATTTATGGTTTTCTTTCTCTGGTTTTTTTGGTGGTGGGGACGAAGGTGGGGCTTTTAGCCTCTCTGAGCCTCAGTTTCTTCATCTGTAAACTCAAACTGATAGTCCCTATTGCACAGGGTTATGGTGAGGAGCACCAGACACTGTGTGTACATGTGCATAGCAAATGGAAGAGGATATTCTTAGCAGTAGAGCTTGTTTGGGGGACAGGAAGCTGTCATTTCCCCGGGGAAGCTACCCTGAGATGGAGTCAGGGAAGATGAGCTGTCTCCTCTTATCCCACCCTTCTCAGGGTTATGTTTTTGATCCCAAGTTCTTTCTTCTATCAGGCCACTCCTAAGACCATGAATGAGCCATATCTAACTCTGGGCACGGATTTCAAGGGTGCAAGGCAGCCTGAAATTAACCATCAGTGCTTTATTCGCCAATACATCTGCCTTTGCCAATTTTCCTGTTCACTTGTATGCTTTTCCACGTTAATTTCCATGTTTATGTGCTGGGTTCAACAAGGCTAAATTCAATATAGGAGTCTAGCTACCTATAGTCTTAGCATCTGTGAACATTGTTACTCAAGAAAAAACTGCTGAAAGTGAGACTCAGCATCACAGAGAAACCTGGTCATGCATGTCATCAATCACTTTGTGAAAGGATGGTGTGCCTTTGATGAGTAAAAGCCTCACAGACCAGCAGGAGGGGCATAAAGGCGTGGGCAACGTGGATGGGAAAGGGGACAGGGAGATGGCAGGAGAGCAAAACGGATCCAGGGGACAGAGGAGACAAAGGGAGGGGGCAAAGGAATAAACATGGATATGCTCCCATGCTCTAGGGGAGGCAGGTGCTGTGTTCTCTGCGTATCTCCAGCTGTGACAGTGTGATCATGAGTTAACACTGTTCAAACAGATGCCTATGGAGCCCTGTACAGAGTCCCACAGAGCCTCCCGCTGTGTTCACTTCCCCTTCCAGCTCCTCTTCTACTCAGGGCAGCCGACCAGCGGTAGGCCTTTTACTCTAGATGTAAGTTGAGCAGAGGCCAAAATAGTGAGGTCAGTGGAGGGTCTTGAATGCCAGCTTCCCATTTTTCCAAACAATGGGAGCCATTACAGGGGCAAGAGGTCAGGCCGGTGGTCCAGGAGGCTCCTGGTCCTGTGCAAGGAAGTCTGGGCTGCAAGGGCAGGAGGCTGGAGGCAGGGAGGCCTGTTGGGAGGTAATGAGGAACTGGGCAGGCAACAGCAGTGAGGATGGAGGGATCAGTTTAGGATATAGAATATGCATAGAGATATCGGATGCCTGGGCTAACAGCAGTGGAGTAGAAGCGACCAAAGGAGGAGTCCCAGACGACTGGCTTCTTGTTTGCTCCAGGGGCCGAGAGGAAAAGCAGAGCTGTTAACACAAAAGGGGAATTGGCCCCTTCATGGCTGGGGCCCCTTCTCACCAAAAGGCTATCCCTGAATCCCTGACATCCCTTTAGTTCGGGCCTGGCTGCACCGGGCGGCCGAGCGGCTCAGGGCGGCGGCCGCGGGAGCTCTCTCTCTCGTCCCTGGGGTCCAGGGAGGCCTGAGGCCTGAATGGGCTGAAAAGGGAGGGCGCCCCTGGGCCCCACCCGTCCCTGCGCTCCGCCCGACCTCACTTTGGCCTGGCGGGTCGGAAAGCCAAGGAGAGCCACAGCGGGAGGAAAGCGGGTCCCACTGGCTGGGGTGGGGGCGGGGACGGGAAGGGCCGGGACGCGGGGCAGCGCGGAGGAGGGAGAACGAGGCGGACTAGGAAGAGCCCACGGGGCAGGCGCCGACGGACCCCCGCGCCAAGGCCCGGTTCGGCTGTTGCGCCTCCGCCTCCCTGGCGCCTCCTGCCCGGGTAGGAGGAGCCACAGCGCCACCCAGCGGCCGGTGGCGGGGAACGGCAGTCAGGGCTCTTGCGTGGTCCCAGAAGAGTGAGGGAGTTGAGTGGACCAGGTACGCGGAGGAAGGCTTAGAGGGTAGCGAGTGCGACGGTGGGGCACATAGTGGTTGATGGACTCTTAAACCAGACCCTACGTTCGCTTCGCCCACCAATCCATACGGCACGTGGCACTAGATGACTCTTCCTCCGGGTCAGCTGATAATACTCCTGTTAAGCTCAACCATCTTCCATGGCTTCCCATGGGCCGCGCTGTAAAGCTCAAATTTCCCACCTTGACCTTCAAGACCTTCCATGTTTTGACCTCAGGCTGTCTTTCAGGCTTCATCTTTTGCCACGCATCCGACCACCACTCACGCCTGCCCAAGTGAACCACTGATCCGCATCCGCATCCATTCACTTAGTGAAACTTTACAAAGGCACTGGGGAAACAGGGAGCAGACAGAAAGCGCTTGTCTACTCAGAGCTTACATTCAAGTGAAGAGAGAGGCAATGAACAAGAAAAACGATGTGTAAACAAGATCATTTCAAATAGTTACCAGCACTAGATCATATAGAAACAAGTGGTATGATAGAGCATCTGCAGGCAAGAAGGGCACTACCGTACCCAGAATAGTCAGGAAAGGACTTTCGGAGAAAGTGGCATGTAAGCTGACATCTGATAGTAAGAAGGAGTCAGTCTTGCAAAAATCTAGGGGAAGAACATTTCAGGCTGAGGAAGGGCAGGTACAAAGGTCTTGAGACAGGAGTCAGCTGAGTGTATCAGAGGAAAAGAAATAAGGCCGGGTGGCTGAAGGAAACTAAAGGGAGTGTACTGGGCGATTGGAGGTAGGCAAGTGACAGGTCATGTAGGGCCCTGTGGGCCATGGTAAGGGGTTTGGATTTTATTCCGATTAAGCTGAGAAACTATTGGAGGGTTTTGGCAGGGGAGAGACATGATCTGATTTGCATTTTTGAAAGATCACTGTGGGTGGACTATGTGTGTGTGTGTGTGTGTGTGTGTGTGTGTGTGTGTGTGTGTGTGTGTTTATGCAAAATTGGAAGCAGGGAGACCAGTTAGAGTGCCATTGCAGTGGTCCAGGAGAGAGCTGATGGTGGCGTGGTCTACGTGGTGACAATGGAGGTGGGAGAAATTGTCAGACTCTAGAGGTATTTTGGAGCAATTTCTGTTCATGTGTCCAAAACATCTAAGAATGTTTTTGGAGGGAAGGAAAAGCAAGGATTATGAATTCCTCCTCTGTGTTAAGAACTGTGCTCAACGCTATCCCATATACTACTTCGTTTAAGTTAATTTATTTAATTTTTATAACGACATCTAACCCTATCCTTTTATGTTAGAGATAAGTACACTAACCCGAAAAGGAAACGGGACTTTATGAAAGGCAAAGTCGTCACAGCACCAAATAATTCACTATTTTGAGTCCTACATGTAAGTCCCTCCCCACCCCCCATTTCACAGCCTAATACAGTTTATCCAAACCCATTATGCTAAGGTCTTTTTCAGCCTCTTGTTAATTGCTAGTATTACACAATGCAAATATATTTCAGAGTGAAACTGAAGGTCTTGAAAAAGATATAGGGTTTCATGAAGTCAATGAAAGTGACGTAGAAGACCATCTCTAACTTGTAATGTGGAGTCATTCATAAATGGAATTTGGCAGAGAGAGACCAGTTACCACCAGCAGGAGAGAAAATTGACTTGGGTAATGACAGGATCAAGGCTTCAAAGAGAATGATTCAACTCTCAAAGGATTACACGAGGTCCTTGGGATAATTGAAGAAGCTCTCTAATTTTGGAAAAATAAAACAAAACTCTGTTTATGATTGCGTGGCAAAAGTCAATATTGTGTTGTCATGCACGTCAGTCAGGAAAATTGTTATCCCCCAATGCTTGATTCATTCTTTGTTCATTCTAAGAATTAGTGCATATTTGCCATTATTCACACATTTTAAATTTAAACAAAAATGTTTTCACCTTTCCAATTTTATTTTCCAAGATAAAGTCCCAGCCAAACCCTTTCCTCCTTTTCCCCCACTCTATTGTGAAATGTTGGTCCCCACTTCAAACGGACTCATTGTAAGTGGCCCTTCTCTAGCACCACTTATCTGAGGATAACAAGGACTTCACACAGCCCCAGCCATCGCTTCATCCCGTGATTGGCAAGCCTGGCTGCACGTTAGAATCTCCTGTGGAGTTTGTTAAACAATACTGAAGCTGGGATCCCAACCTGTGCTAATTCGATCCAAATCTCTGCTGGTGGGACCAGAGCGGAAACTCTCCAGGTGATTCTGTTGCATGGCCAGGGCTGTGAGTCACTGCCGCCGCCCCTCCTGCACGTGCTGAGGCTGGAAGAGACTGAGGCTGCCTGCAGCTGGACTGCCCTGAAGGGAGAGCACCAGGGCCTAGGCCCAGCGCGTGAAGGGGTCGCTCAGAGGAGCAGCTGCAGGGCAAAATCCAGGAGTCAAAGGGCAACGTGTGGCTGGTAGGGTCACTTCCTTGGCACAGCCATTGTGCCCTTTACTCCCTTAGCACTGTGGGTATATAGCCTCCTCCAGTCCCTTGCCTCTCTTTCCTACGCTCAAGGCCAAGAGAGCCTGGCTCCCTCATGGACATGTGGTGAGACAAAAACTTGAACATTATATAGTAAGCATATGATGGTTGCTGAACACATGACATCATGTTATCTTGTGGATCTATAACGTGTCTGTATTTTACTGCTATTCCCAGCACCCAGCATAGTGCTTGACTTATAGTAATTGCTCGATAGGTATGTTTTGAATGAGTGAATAAGCCGAATACAGGCAGGATGTGGTAAGTACCATGATTAAGGTACAAGGTGTTACAGAAGCACTGAAGAGGACAAGAGGGTGTTCGGCTTGGGAGAGGGGGAATGTGCAAGTCTTCACAGCAGAGGTGGCATTTGAGCTGGACTTTGAAAGGCAGTGATGGACAGAGATGGAGAGAGGACACCCCGGGGAAAAGAAACCATGTGAGCCAAGGGCAGGAGGTGAGAAGGTGCAGAGCTCATTCAGTGAAAGGTGGGATGGGAGTGTGTGACAGCCTCAGACTGGTAGGATGGGATCGGAATCCGAAGAGCCTTGAAAGTCATGCTGGGAAGTTTACACTTGATTCTACAGGCAATGTGGAACCATCTGATGTTTTTGCTCACGGGTGTAATATGTTCTCTTTGGGAAGATTAGATGTGTGCTTTACAGCAGCAGTTCTTTCACAAAATATTTATGGCGTGCCTCCTAAGTGCCGAAGTGTGCGGTGCTGGGGAAGATGGATCGAAATTGGAGTAATTGAAGAAGAGATTAGTTGGGGGGTATTGTAGTAGTCCAGGCAAAAGCTGCTGAGGGTCTGAAGCGGCTGAGAGGGAGCGGGTGGAAAGGAGGGGAAGGAGTTGACGCATGTTACACAGGGAGAATCGACGGAACTTGGTGACTGTTTTAGGTGGAGGTCAAGGAAAGAGAAGAAAGACCGGGTGACCGGTGACAGTAATAATGATCAATAGTTGAGCGGCTCCTTCATGCCAGCTGTTGTGCGAAGCGCTTTATGTCCATCATCTAAGTCTCACAATAACCCTCTTGCTAGGTGAGGACACTAAGGCTCAAGAAAGTCAAGGAACTCACGCCAAGTCGTGAACTCATACACTCGGGCTCCAGAGACCACGCCCTAAACTCCGTGCTCTGCTGCTTTCTGGGGAGTTGAGGGACTTGGGTTTTCTCCGTGAAGGAATTCAGCAGCTCGGTGAGGACACCAGATTCCCTCCCAACTAACTCATGCTCTCCCCTCTCCTGGGTATGTGAGAAGGTGGCAGTGGTGGAGGGCTCTGTCTGTCACCTCTCCTGTGCTCCCCAAGCGCCTTCCTGCCTGGGATAGGAAGATGGGCCTGGTGAGGCAGAGTGCAAGAGATGAGACTGGGAGACTAGAAGCAAAGGCCGTGACGAAGGTGAAAAACTGCTAATCCCCAGGCCATGTGGGGCCTGCAGACATATTTAGCCCACACAGAGGTATATGGGATTTTTTTAGACTTGAGCCAACATTTTGAAATTAGAGGCTTCACGTAAAATTCTCGAGTCCTGATGTCCCTTGAAGAATGAGAAGACCTGGCAACGCTGGGCCCACATTCCCACAAGTCAGCCCTGGGCTTGAGCTGCCCCTGTAGACACCCACACCCTGCACTTGTCACCACTTCCAGCCTTGGCGCCCATACTTCAGCCCAGCCCAGCCCACTTCCTTCACTCACACTTACCTGCCTGATCCCTGCAGGGGGTTGAGTTTGGACTTCCTTCTTTAGGGTGGCCGACTACAGAGTTTCCCCTTTTTTTTTCTGAGACTTGAGCCAACAAGCGGTGGCACAGAGGCTCAGCATCCTCTGGTCCCGCCTCCTCCCCAAGCCATAGACTTTTTCCTTGGGCAATTTTTGACACCACAGAACAAAACCATGAAGGGAAGGTTATCATCAAGTCTTACCATTTATTTCTTTATGGGGTTAAACAAGAGCAGAGAGGCTTCTGCCCCACAATGCAACAAAACAGAAAGCGGTACACATACAGAGACTCTCACCGAAACACAGAGGCAGGGGAAGGGCGACAACTGAACCATAGCCAGGTGAGGGAGGAAGGGACAGGGACTACTAGGAATCCAGCTTGGAGACTCAGTCATAGGAACTAGTGCAAGAAAGTCCTACTCATGAAGCACAGTGTAGAAAATGGCGTAAGAAAGCTGCCCAGCTCTGCTGCCTGTGACGAACGGCAGGGGCAGCTGGAGGGGTGGTGGAAGATCTGGGCAGTGGGGTGGATGGGGACAGTCAAATGACTTCGAGGTGGAGTGAGGTGCCCCTTTCCCCTGCCACTGGGCAAGGCCCTGGGCTGGTCTGAGCCAGGGGTCTCCTGGGCACTTGGTGAGGGGGAAGAGGGGATGGGAGTCTCCAAGGGTCTATTCCCTGGGGTCCTAAGGTCCCCCTTTACTTCCCAGTCCCTTTTCCCCTCCTGAGGATGCAGGAGTTACAAGGCAGTACGTAGAGTCTCTCACATCTACAGAAGCATCTCTGGAAAGGAGCCAGCACCTCTTCCCCTCCCCAGCTGAAAAGAGCACTCTAGGGATGGGGTATGTGGCTAGGCCTGAAATGCTGAAGGCCAAACATGGAGTGTGTGGGCAGGGCACAGGGCTGGGCAGGGGGAGGGGAACACGCTGTGAGAAATGAGAAAACTGGCAGGGAAGGACTCCCTGGTCTCACAAAGCCTATTTGGGGACCCAGCTGAGGCCCTTGAATGATTCCCTCTCTACTAGTGAGGTTTCCCATTTATCCCCCAGCCAGCTGATTCCAGCTGTTCCCTCCCCCTCCCCCCTTTTGGTTTCCCCTAATGCAGCCCCAGGCCCACCCCTCCCCTTAACTCACTGGCATTGCATCCCAGGACACAGGCCCTTCTGGCACTGAAAACCGCTTGGCCTGTCCCAGGAACACAGTTGCGGCTTCCTTTCTCGTCTGCTCCTATTGGCTTGTAGATGTCCCAGGCCATGTGGCCTCCCACCCCTAGGAGATCAGCACAAGGCTAATGGCCCCCAAGGGGCTCTCCAGGCCTCTTCTCTAGCCTGCAGCTCTCTAGCCTGACTAAACACTTCAAGTCTCTCAACCAAGGGACCACAGCACATCGTCTTTATTTAGCAGGTCCTCTTGCCAGTTTCTGGACTTTCTCCAGCTAGGGGCAGGGGTGGCTGGATTAGGGGACCTGCTACAGGGTGAGGAGCAGTGTAGTGGTTCCACAATTGGGATAGTAACCCATGGGGTCAGGGATGAGAAGGGATGAATACTCTTTGGTAGGCTGGGGACGGGGACAGGCTGGGGATGGGGGAGGCTCATCTCTGGAAAGCTCTGGGGGCAACGCCACCAGGGTTTCCGTCATGGAGGCCTGGGCTAGGACGAGATGGGGGAGTCTGGGGACCCAGGCCAGGCCTGACCCTCTTGGGCTTAAGTCCCTCCTCCCCATGGAGATCAGAAATGGAAACGTCTTTGGCCCCAAGGCCAAGATCTCCAGGGCAAGAGTGGCCCTTGGGAGTATGTGCACCTTCTGTAAGATATGGCCCTTCAGACAGCGGCAGTCTGACCATGTGCCCTCAGCCTTCTGTTTCAAGGCCCAAGAACCCAGTCCCTGTGCTCCTGTGCTCCTTCTCCAGAGGGCTCCTTACGCAACCCTTTCTGATTTGGGGACGCTGCCCACCTCTTCCCTATCTCCGCTCTCTCCCGCCACTCATTCTGCACCCCCTTCCTATACCTCATGGCCTAGGGTGCTGGGGCACAGCTTAACTGGGGCCCTGACCTAGCCGCAACTGCGTACACCTCATGTCCCAGCTGGGCCCTTCCCTGTGGCGGCCCCACATGGGATAAGGTGCGCTGGAGCGGGAGGAGGGCCGCTGCGTCGTCTGCCGTTGCCTGCAGGGGTGTGGGCAGGAGGGAATTAAGGATCGTGGCAACAAAAGGAATGCGGAGGGGGGAAAGAGCTTCTCCCCTCTGTGCCCCCCAACATTCCCTGGAGAGCCAAGGCTGGGTGAGCAGCCTCCTTCCTTGGGGTCAGGGCTCTCAGTGGTGGTGGGCATTTCCACCCCCCACTACCCCCTTTTTTTTTGGCTAAGCCCCATAGATGGGGGCCTGGGAGGGGGGCACCTGCTGCTCCTGCCTTTTTCTCCTGGATGAGTTTTGCAGCTCCCTGGGGCCCTCTGGCGGTTCTGTTGGAGCTGCTTTTGGAGTGGGGGTTGGTAGGGGGCGATGTGTGATTGCCCCATTTCCCCCACCCCCCACCTGGTCCTACACCTCCCATGGGAGGGGCCCCCTCCCCCTCCCCCTGGGGGGGGCGCTGGAGCTGATGTCGGTGTGTGGTGGAGGTCTGATCTCCCTCCTTGCTGTCACTCTTCCCGAGTCAGGCCCTCGTCTAGGGCAGGCAGTGCCTCCAGGCCCGGTCCCCCACCACCCTGGCCGCTGGAGAAGGACACCATGGTATGGAGGAGCATGAGAACAAGGACGTAGAGCCGGATCCTGCTGGGACTGAGGCGGGAGCCCCCAGAGACCGGCAGCAGGGAGGGATTGTGGCTGAGGTGGCCTGGGGGGTCGTGGCGGGGGTGGTAGTGGGGGTACTGTTGGTGGTAGTGGTGGAAGTAAGAGTGGTGGAATTGCTGGTGGTGGGTTTTAGGGGCTTCAGACTCCTTGAACTTCTTCTTCTCCGACTCACAGGAGACCCACTGCACGTCACAGCACTTGGTTTCCGGCCGCTTTGGCGAAGTATCCAGCAACCCTGCCAATGGATAAGCAAGGCGGGGTGGGGTGCTAAGGGGGCTGCTGGCTATGTCTTTCTGAGAGAGGTGATTGTCAAAGCTGGGGCTGCTCTGGTAGTCTTGCCCAAGACTCTTCCCCCTGCCCCTTAGCACCGTCCCTTTCTGGACACATCTTCCAGGGACCCCAGACAGTTTTTCTGGGGTAACTCCCTGGCCAGGTATGTTTTGGATACAGATGGCCACTCTGCTCTCTCCCCCTATTCCACTTTGCCCCATCCCAACCTGGGGCCTCACTACCTACTCCTGCAGCCACTAACCTTCTCCTGACCCAACTTCCCTGTTGCCCTCCCTGCCCCCACAACCCCGACCTGGTGCCTGCTCTGGGACCCTGGCCTCCTCCCTCCTCCCAGGGCCCTGCCTTTACCTGTACAGATAAAGCCAGGGAGCCCTCCGTACACCATTTCCTCATTGTCAGGGAGGATAAAGGGGCACCGGGTCTGCACCTCCAGGCAGTATTGCTTGCAGGGCACCCAGCGCTGGCATTCCTGCTGGGTCACGCTGAAGTATTCTGAGCACAGCCAGGCCTTGTAGACAGCCTGTAGGGAGAGGAAAAAGCATCAGCCCAGGCGCCAGCCCCTTTCCGCTTCAGAGGAGAGGGATGAGGAGGGGTGTACCTGTACTCTATAGGGGGAGGGCACGGTGTGCTCACCAACCCACCCTCAGGATCCAGGGGGTGGGGAAGAAGGGTTTGGGTCAAGACCACTACCTCCTACCCTAAAATCTCCCATTTCATAGCCAGAACTCCCAAGTCCCCAGTCCGCAGTCATCCAAGACTTTGAATTTGTTCATTGGTAAAATCACAAAATGACTCCTATATCAGAGCTGGAAGAGGCCCATCCAACCATACCATTTTATAGCTGGTCCCGCGAGATGTCCTGACTTGTCTGAGGTCACCTATATTGAGGTAAATTTCACTTCCATTCAATTCAGCAAACATTTCTTTGGCTGATGGTGTTAAGTTTCTAAACTCAAGAAAAGAGATGGAGAGGATAATCTTTGCTTTACCTCATTAGGGTGTTGTGTAGATCAAATAATATGACACATATGAAAATGTTTTGTAAATTCTATAGTGCAATACAAATATGAGGGGTTATTTTTAATAAAAACAGGAATCTGCCTTACCAAGCACCACATGTGCCTTCAAGCTCTACTTAACCCATGCTCTGTCCTGTTGGCGTCCGCCCTGGAGTGGAGCAGACACCACATTTCATTTGGAAACTTCGCTTGGCCGTTTCACTTCGTGGGTATACTTCCTGCCCCTCATCTAGCCCATTTCCACCAGGCACTTGGTCCTGGCTAAGAAAGGTTCCCTGCTCTATACCCTTTGGCTATCATCAAGACCAGAGTTCCTCAACGGCGACACTACTGACATTTTGGACTGGATGATTCTTTGTAGTGGGGGCTGTCCTGTGCATTATAGAATATTGAGAAGCATTTCTTGCCTCTACCCAGTAGTTGCCAGTTGCATCCTCCCCCTCCTCATTGTGACAACCAAGAAATGTCTCTGGCCATTGCCAAATATCCCCTGGGTGGGGGGCAAAATCATCTCCCATTGAGAACCAGTGATCTAACTCCTTGCTACTGAAAGTGTGGACCTGGACCAGCAGCATCACCATCACTTGGAGCTTGTGAAAAGTGCATAATCCCAGGCCCTGCCCCAGACTTGACAAGTCACACCTGCATTTTAACAGGGTGCCCAGAGCCCTGCCCACATCCATTCTTCATATTTTCAGGGGCACCTTCCCATAGTTGCTCCTTGTAGCGATGGTTCTCCGACTTCAGTGTGCCTCAGAATCCCCTGGGACACTTGTTAAAAAGGCAGATGGCCCCCTCCAATTCAGCTTCAAGAGGACTGAGGTGGGCTCAGGAATCTGCCTTTGGAACAAGGGTCCAGGTCATTCTGCGGCCAGAGGCCTTTCAACCACACTCTGAGCAACGTGGTCAGAGCTTCTTACACAGACTTTAAACATTTACACTCAAATACAAATAACTCCACGGTGAACATGGACTTGGGCAATGTAATCCCACACTGGCCTTTTCCAAAGTGGGGGCAGGGGCGTGGTGATGGGTGGTAGTGGGTTGTGGTGCAAGTTACCCCCCTGAGGAACACAGATTTGATACCTCACTGGCTTCTCAAATTTAACATGCTCTAAATCTTAAAATTCAGTTCTTGTTTTTACTCCAAATCTGCCCACACCCCTGAGTCTTGACCACTTCGGTTAAGTGCCATGACCATCCACCTGGGTATTCAATCCAGAAACTTAGGTGTCAGCCATCACGCCTCTCTTTGCCAGCATCCCCACACGCAGTTCATCAGCAAGGCATGCCCATTCTCCCTCTACTTTCACGACTCTGTGCAGGCACTGTCATTTGTCACCTGGACAACAGTCTCCTATGTGGCCTCCCCACCTCCGCTCTTGCTCTTTCCAGTGCACTGTTTACACAGGAGTAAGAGCAATCTCAAAATGACATTCGATCATGTTACTCCCTTGCTTCAAACCCTTCAATGCATTTAGAGTAAAACCCAAACTTTCGACCACAGACTTCAAACCCCTGCATAACTTGGCCCCTGTCTGTCTCTCCAACCTCATTTTCTACCTCTCCCATACGGCTCTTAACGCTCCACACGCTGAGGTTTTCTTTCTTTTCCTTGAACATGCCCTACTTCTTCCCACCTTGGGGCCTTGGCACACACTGTTCTCTTGGCCTGATATGCTCTTCCCCCTGCCCCCCACCACTTTTGGCCTGGCTAGGTCCTTCTCAACTTTGAAGCCTCAGTTCAAAAGTCACCTCCTCAGAGAGGGTCTCCCTGACCACTCTAGTTAGAGAATGCCCCCTCATTATTCTTTTTCTTAAATGTTTCTTCACCACAAGTGTGAGTTTGTCTGCATCCTTGTTTTGTTTTTCTCTGTCAACCTCACTAAAACGTAAGACACATAAAAGCAGACGTGGGTCGGTCTTATTGACCATATTGAGTACTCAGCACAATATATGTAAAAAAATAAGTCTTGTTGATGGAATGAACCAGATGAGTAAATGAGGACATGTCCCTACTCTCAAAGAAATTTCAGTTTCATGGATAGACAGATCTCACTTGAAACGATGGCACATTTTCTATATTATAAGAGAAGTTAAACCACTGGCCACTGGAGTGAAGCAAATAGAAAAGCCGGAAAAGATTTCAGTGAGGGTATGAGTTGAGCTGGGGGAGTTCCCTGGTGGTCCAGCGGTTAGGAATCCACCTTCCAATGCAGGGGGCGTAGGTTCGATTCCTGGTCGGGGAACTAAGATCCCACACGCTGTGGGGCAACTAAGCCTGAGGGCCACAACTACCAAGCCCACGTGCTCTGGAGCCCACGCGCCACAACTAGAGAGAAGCCTGCATGCTGCAACGAAGAGCCCGCACACCACAACGAAAGATCCCGCGTGCCACAACTAAGACCCGAGACAGCCAAAAATAAATAAATAAATATTTTAAAAAAAAAGAGTTGAGTTGGGACTCAAGGTAGGATTTTAGATGGCATGGGCAGAGATGAGACAAAAGGGCATTCTGGACTGAGGCAACAGCTTAAGCAAAGGTACAGATGTGAGCACATGCATGGTGTGCTAAAAGAATGGAGAACGGTTTCATATGAATGAAGTGCAAAGGATACCAATCTCCCGTGGATGGATGGACATTTAAGTTATTTCCAGGTTCCCACTATCACAAACAATGCTTTGGTGAGCAGGTCTGTACACACCTCTCTTGAACACTTGTGTTACATTTTATTTATATAAACTCAAGAGTGAAATTATTGGGATAAAAGGTATGTGCAATGGAGTGAGAAGGGAGTGGAAGGAGGTGGAAAGGAACAAGTAAAGGTAAGAGGCAGGGGAAGAGGGAACTAGAGGGGTAGGAGAGGGGCTCAGGGGTTGGATAGAGTGGCAGTGGAGCCCAGGGGCACAAGGGAGGAGGGGAGGAAGAAAGAGAGGGTAAGAAAGAGTAGGGAGTTGGAAGGTAAGAAATGGTGGTTATAGCGGGGGTAGGAAAAAACAGCACTGGGGAGGAAGCAGGGGAATAAGAGATGGAGGGTGTAAGGGAGGTAAAGAGGTACAGTGAGGGTGAGAGAAGATGAAGGGTAAGAAAGAGTAGGGGATAACAGGGTGGGGGACAGGAGACGTGGAAGATGGGCTGTGAAGAGGAGGGGTAAGGAAGACGGAGGAAGAAAGAGGAGGGTTCAAGAGCCAGCAGGGGAATAAAGGGGGGTAAAGAAGATGGGAACAGAGGAAGGCCAAGATAAGAAAGAGGGATAAGACAGCAGAAGGAGATGGGGGAGACAGAAAGAAAAGTAAGACAGGAAACAAAAGGACATCCCTAACGCTAAGGGCCCCAGTACCTTGGAGACTCCCCCCGCCCTCCATCTTGTGGGTCCCAGGGTGCCAAGAGGCAGCTCTGTCCACAGCCTCTGCCCCAACCTCTGCAGCCTGGACCCAGAGTCCACCTCCACCCTCACCCTGAATTGTGTGGAACAGCCCAGTCCTCCACTGCTGGGGTTCAGAGGCCCCTGCGCGATTCTCCCTGGGCTCTTTCGGTTTAATATTCCTGCTCCCAGGTGAGGCTCCAGTGGAGGGCCAGCTCTCCTCCTCCCAGGCAACTGCAATTAGCCTAATAGCAGGCGCTGGTGGCCGGGCACTCCCCGCCTCTGCTCTGGGAGAGAGAGAGGGAGTTGAGGGAGGCAGGGCTGGGAGAGGGGTGGCCTGACAGTGGGAGGGAGGCCTTTCTCCTTAGCTAGACGACCCTCCCTCAAGCCCCAGGCCCCAGAGTCACCATGGCGAGCAGGTTGCCTGAGGAGGACACCAGGCCTGTGGGTGGCAAGACAGGAAAAGGCAAGGAACTAGTGAGAGGAATGGAGGAAGTAGAGTGACACGGGGCTGAGAGGTAATCCAGTTCCTTAGCCCCACATATGGCCAGCTGAGGTCATTGCTGGCCCATGTGCTTTAAGAAGGGGCTGGGGTCCTTCTCAGATGAAAAGTCTGGCTCTCAGGGCTACCACCTGGACAGCAAGCCTGCCTTAGTCTCCGTAGCCCTCTTCCCTAGGCAGGCCTAAGTCACTTGCCCCATCTCATCAGTGTTAGGACTGAGCCAGAGGGGACCGGGTTCCTTGGGCAGTTGCAGGGGACGTGGGCACTCATCCACAAGGATGGGGAAGAGCCAGGAGAGCTGCATTCGGAGAGCTGTGGGGCTTGCTGGAGGCGGGGCATGCAGGGCAAAGGAAGAAATGTCTCAGAACCAGACAACAGTCAGTTGGGAGACCCTCGGAGGTCTTTTGCTCTAGTTCCTCAATTCTGGCTGCATATTAGAATCACTCAGAGAGTCTTTTTTTTTTTTCCCCAGGTATCTTGCTATTTTATTTTTAACTAGTTTTTTTAACATCTTTATTGGAGTATAATTGCTTTACAATGGTGTGTTAGTTTCTGCTTTATAACAAAGTGAATCAGTTATACATATACATATGTCCCCATATCTCTTCCCTCTTGCGTCTCCCTCCCTCCCACCCTCCCTATCCCACCCCTCTAGGTGGTCACAAAGCACCGAGTTGATCTCCCTGTGCTATGTGGCTGCTTCCCACTAGCTATCTATTTTACATTTGGTAGTGTATATATGTCCATGCCACTCTCTCAGTTCATCCCAGCTTACCCTTCCCCCTCCCCATATCCTCAAGTCCATTCTCTAGTAGGTCTGTGTCTTTATTCTTGTCTTACCCCTAGGTTCTTCATGACATTTTTTTTCCTTAAATTCCATATATATGTGTTAGCATACGGTATTTGTCTTTCTCTTTCTGACTTACTTCACTCTGTATGACAGACTCTAGGTCCATCCACCTCACTACAAATAGCTCAATTTCGTTTCTTTTTATGGCTGAGTAATATTCCACTGTATATATGTGCCACATCTTCTTTATCCATTCATCCGATGATGGACACTTAGGTTGCTTCCATATCCTGGCTATTGTAAATAGAGCTGCAATGAACATTTTGGTCCATGACTCTTTTTGAATTATGGTTTTCAGAGAATCTTTTAAAAATGCTTCTGCTTGGCCCACACTGCACTCCAGACCAAGTCGGTCAGAATCCTTGTGGGTGGGGCCCACACATCTAGAGTTTTTCAAAACACCTCAGTTAATTTTAATATGCAGAGAACTTAGCCCTGCTTCATTTTATAGCTGAGGAAACTGAAGCCCAGAAAAGGCGGGGGGAGGGGGGGAAGGACTTCTCTACAGTCACATAAAGTAGTGGCAGAGGGAGGAACTTGAAACCCAGTTTCTCGACTCTAACTCCAGGGTTCTTCCTACTGGGCCATCCTACCAGTGACTGCATTCCAAACTCAGGGGGCAGGACACAGTAGCGTGGGGAGGGGAGGAGAGCTGAGGAGAACCAGGCCTGCTCTTGGCTTTCAGGCTCTTCAAATTCCAGCCCTGGCAGGAAAGCCTTCTTCATCATGCCCTGTCCTCTGAGCTTAACCATCCCGGACCCTCAAGGTAGCAGCAGATGGGTGGGGTGAAAAGCCTTGACCTGACAGTGCCCTCCTTTCCCGACAGAATCCCCTTCCCCACCTCCAGCAGGCCACCGCTGGGCTCAATCAAGTTCTGGCTGCTACAGCCAAGTTGCTATGGGAACTGGGAGGGGAAGGAAGCAGGGAGTAACTAGAGGGAACACCAATTAACCCAAAAAGGAAGCTGAGAAGGCTATCCCACCCCTCCTCCCGGCTGGGCTGTTAAACCACTCTTTTTTTTTGTTTTTGTATAATGTCTTTTTTAAAAAAAATATTTACTGGGGCTTCCCTGGTGGCGCAGTGGTTGAGAGTCCGCCTGCCGATGCAGGGGACACGGGTTCGTGCCCCGGTCCGGGAAGATCCCACATGCCGCGGAGCGGCTGGGCCCGTGAGCCATGGCCGCTGAGCCTGCGCGTCCGGAGCCTGTGCTCCGCAACGGGAGAGGCCACAGCAGTGAGAGGCCCGCGTACCAAAAAAAACAAAAAAAAAAAAAAAAAAAAAAATTACTGATTGATTTTGGCTGCATCAGGTCTCAGTTGCGGCACGCGGGATCTTTAGTTGCGGTATGTGGGCTTCTTAGTTGCAGCATGCCTGCGGGATCTAGTTCCCCGACCAGGGATCGAACCCGGGCCTCCTGCACGGGGAGCAGGGAGTCTTACCCACTGGACCACTAGGGAAGTCCCTTAAACCACTCTTGAAACGGGAGCAGGTAAGACGAGGGGGATCCCCACCCATCCTGGGCTCTGCAGCTGCTAGTTTAGGGAGGAGTGGGAGGACCTGGAGAGCCTTACCTTCCTGCTCCCTGGCTTGCAGCCCTGGCGGGCATTCTCATCCCTACGCTCCTCTGGGAAGAAGCATGTGACTTCTCCTGGCCCCCAGGGTGCTACGGGAATGCATACAAGTGCGTACCTACAAACACAGCCCACAGCCAAGACTCAGGGCCAGAGGGTTTAGGAAGAGGAGGCCATCCTGGGCTCCTCGGTTAGGGGGCGGGAAAACCCTCCAGAGAGGAGAGCTTCAGTTCCTGCCAACCAGGAAGTCGGCAGTTTCCTTCTTGGATGCCAGCTTGCTTCCCTCCCTAGGGCCTATTTCCCCATCCAAATCCTCCCTACAGACCTCTTCATCGCTCTTTGCTTTCCTAATGCACTCCTGGGACACTTGGCCAGGAGCTGCAGCTGCAGAGACCGTGGAGGCAGAGTGGCAATCTGGGCTGGGCTTGGGAATGAAACCCACTGTCCACAGCACATAAATAACCGCCCTGCCCCTGGAATTCACCTAGGTGGAAACTGAGGCTCAGAAAAGGGATTTGGTTCAGCCAAGTCAGAAACATGCAAGAAATCAACTATAAAGCCAGGATTAGAAGGGAGGTACTCTGGTGACTAATCCCATGTCTCTCTGTGCTGCATCCATCAATACACATAGCATTGTGTGAAGGACCTCCTTGGGCAGGTCTGAAAAGAGCCACACGCCCCTATTCCTGATTCTGGGCTTTCAGAAAGTTGGGTCAGAACAGGGTAAGGTCAAGGTCAATCTCTCCAACCCAGGGGAGGGAGATCTTGGACATATCTCTGGGAGTAGTTCCTTGGGATTGGCAGAGTCAGACTGAGATGAGAGGCATTACAGGGCAAATGCAGGTGGATGACATGGCTTTACTTTAAGTGGCTGTAAAAATAAGCAACAGCTTTCCTGCTGCTGAGAATGAGCAGTCATGAGTCAGAGTGGCCTGGCCTGGCCTGGCCTGGAGGAAAGGCGGGGGAGATGGCTTGAGAGGTGGATAAGAACCTAGAGCCACTGCAGTTCCAGAGGGTCCAGTCACCTCCAAGTCTCTTAGGCCACCTGCTCCAAGGCCAGGGGCAGCCTGGTTAGTGGAGAAGTGGTGTCCCTAGTGCAGGAGCAGTTCTCTGAAGGAGCCTAGATGACCCATATCAATCAGGTGAGCAGAGGAGGCAGGTTCATGACCACTCGAGAATAGGAAGGACTGTGAGAATCACAACTCCACCTCCCTATCTGCTGTTGGAATTTCCACTCCAACGTCACTGCCACAAGCTATCCAGCTACTGACTGCACACCTCTTGTCACAGGGCGCACGCTCTCTCCTAGGGCAGCCCATATCTTCAGACAAGTCTCGCAGTTAAAGAGGTTCTTTCTCCTTCTGAGCTGAGATAATGCCTCTCTGTGGCATTGCTCATGGCTCCTCCTAGCTCTTCTGGGACCATAAACTTCCTGTCCCCATGCCAGCCCTGCAGTAGGTATTTGTAAACTTCCCTGAATCAGGTCAGGTCTTCCCATTCATTTTTTCCTGCAATGATCAATTTCTGAACACGTTCAAGTGCCTGGCACTGTGCTGGGGAACTACATATGATAGAGATAGGGAAGACAAGATTGCTATCTTTAAGGAGCAGGAGAGACAACCTTGTGCGTCAATCATTAGAAGTCACTGTGATAAGCAGTATGTACTTGGTGCAATGATAGCATAAAGGGAGGAAGGATCAACGCTGTTTTGAGGGCTGAAGCACAGGAAAATACCTCCATGTGGGAGAGGCTAGAGTTGGGGCTTGGAAAAAATGGGTAGAAGTTCACTGGGTGGAATAGGGCAGGAATAAGTGCACTTAAAGCGAAGGAATAAGTAGGTATAAAGGCCTGGAGGTGTGAAACAGTGCCGGCTTCAGGCACTGTCGGTAGTTTAGCATAGTTAGAGGGTACAAAGGGGGCCATGATGGGAGATGAGGCTACGGAGGAAGGCCATGCCCATATTATGATATGTTCTGCATGCTGAGGAGGAGCCAGGCTTCATCCTATAGGCAATGGACAGCCTTTAGTGGATTTTAAATACCTGCTTTTTAAAAGATTGCTTATCACTTTTAAGTCAGTGATAAGTTAGTCTTATCACTGACTAACTTTTCAGACTTATGTTCTGAAAGTGTGGATGATGGCGCATAGGCATCAAGACTGGAGGTAGGGAGACCAGTTAGGAGCCTATTGCAACAATCTGAATGAGAGATGATGGGGATACCAGGTTTCTGGCTTGGGTGGCAGGATGAATAGTAGTTTCATTCATTAAAGAAGGGAAACCAGGAGGAGGAGTAGATTTGGGGGTGAAGAAGATGAATTCAGTTTTTGGTCATGCTGACTTTGAAATATAGGTCAGTATATACTAGGCGAGGTAGAAATGTCAAGGAGGCAGTTGGACACAATGGTCTGAGCTCAGAAGGAGGGTCTGGGCTAGAAATAAAGGTTTGGGAGTCATCAAGGGTTAAGGAGTTAATCATCAGGAACATAGTAGGACTATACTTTCCCACACCCTTTGACATTAGGTATGGCCATAAGACTTACTTTGGCCAATGAAATGTGAGTTGAAGTGACATGGATCCCTTCTGGGGAAAAGCTTTAAGAGCTGGAGTACGATTTGCCTCTGCTGCTGACTGTGGAAGCGGCGTTGTAATGGACCTTTTGCTAGCCTGGGTCTCTTGGTGACTATCATGAACAGATGCTCCATGCTGACCTATTTTGGACATGTATTATGAGCAAGAAATAACTGTTTGTCGTGTTAAGCCTCTGATATTTGGGAATTGTTTGCTACTACAGTGTAACCTGGCTCACTCTGACTGATAAAGCAATAGTGGAAGCCAAGGAAGTAGAGGATATTGCCTAGGGAAAATTAACGCACAGAGAAAAGGACCAACAATGGATCCCTGGAAAACACTAACATTTAAGGGGCAGGTAGAAGAAGGGAATCTGATGAAGATGGGGGAGTGGTTTAAGAGCTTGGAGAAGAAACAGAAGAGAGTGGCATTCTATAAATCAGGGGAGGAGAGTTTCAAAGAATAAGAGTGGTCAGCAGATGAGGACATGCTGGCAGTCGCATCATGGTGAGATCAGTTTCAGTGGAGCAGTGGGGGCAGAAACCAAATTGAAGCCAATTTAAAAGGGAATGTGAGGGAAGAAAAATTGAGAGAGCTATGTGTAGACTACCCTTCCAAGAAGCCAAACTAGTTTTTCAGCTATTTTTTGGGATGTGGTTTCCAGTTCTCTGTTCTACCCTGGTTGTTCCTATTCAGACAAGTTCCTATTTTTCTATGTCCCTTGCAACTGAATGCAATCCCCAGACAGAGTTTATCAACACAGAGTCAAGTAGAAGTATCAGCCCTCCTATCCTAGAAGCTCTGTTTCTGTTAATGCAGCCCAAGACCACATTTGCTCTCTGGGAGACTGTATTGTATTCTTTTGGTAATTCAGTGGAGATGGAGAGGGGAATTTCTGCCTGGAGTGTGGGATCAAAGACACAGCCTAGATCAAAGTCCCTGGAAGGAGCTCAAGCCTTCTGGCAAGACATCTGAATGAATTAAACATCCTTGAGACGGTAGGCTCCCTGAGGACAGGGACTGTGTCTTATCTGTGTATTTCCCTCAGGACTTCACATGGAATTAGGTATACAGAAGAGATGCCTGCTAAGTACTTGAAATCCAAGCGCTTGTAAACCAAGCCTCCAGCAACTAGCCCAGACTGGAGTAAGGTGGAGATCTCCAAGAAAAGGGTGAAAGTAATGGGTTATGTAATGTGTCGCATGAATCTTACAGCTTTGATGGAGAAATTGGGGATGCATTAGCAAAAAAACAAAAAAGAAAAAAATCATAGAAAACTAAGCAAATAGAAAAAAGAGAGGCAATTATTAACTCCAGGAAAACAAGTTGGCCAAGGAAGAAAATGTCGTCACAGTATTCTACATGACTCAGCTGTGAACAATATTTATAATCCTTATAATGTAAATATGGAATACTGTTAACACCAGAAATTGTGATATGACAATATTGGATATATGAGGGGAGTGCACATACGGTGCTGCTGGTAGTAAGAGAGCTAAGTCCCACTCTAAGAAAATAAAAAGGCAGTACGTATTTAAATCAGAAAAAAAAAAAAAGAAATGACAGTATTGGTATATCATTTAGAGATGTGGAGGTAAATATTAGAAGAAACAGCTAAGAGGTTTAGAAGTATTTGACTCTGAAGAGTGAAGCTTAGGGTTGGAGCAGAGGGCTTCTGTTTTAATTATAAGCAATGAGCTCTATATTTATCATTTAAAAGATATTACATTATATATCATTTAAAAGACAGATGCTACAAGAATATATATCTATATACGGAATAGATATACGTATGTGATTACATGTATATATATGTATATGTGTGTATCTTTGTGTGCACAAAGATATTTCAAACAGAGAAGTCAAGAAATAGCAGTATCGGCACACCATTAAAAATGTGACAATAAATACCAGAAGAAAAAGCTAACAGAGCTTCAAGTGTTTAACTCTGAAGAGTGACTATATATATGTAGCTTATATGTCTTTTAAAATCATGAACACATATTACTTTGATAAAATGAAAATAAAATAAATATATAAACTGATATGCAGCCATGAACCTCAAAAACAACAAAACAAAATCCCTAAGACTTGACCTGACCAACCTTGCCAGACTCAGCCAAAAAACCCCAGGCCCTATTGCGCAGTCATGGATCGTCTACTTCATCACCACTGTCTGGGGCATGGGCTTAGGTCAGGTCAGCTTAACAGGCCAGCGGAATTAATGAGTGGCCCCATAGCCAAAGAGAACTCATATGAGAGGAGGGGAACTTTGAGGGCCTCTGTGCCCAACAGCTGTGCAGGCCACCCACCATAGAAATGGTGCCAGTGTGACATGACAACCATGGCTTCATTTGAGTTGCACACAAATGTGTCTGGCATAAAATCCCGCTGCCCCCTCCCAGGGGGCACACACTGTTAGTCTGGGCCCAGGCCCAGGTAGAAATCTCCAGCTCCCTGCAGGGATCATTGTGAAACCAGCTCCTTGCCCCTACCTTACTTCTGTCCCCAAACACAGTACCTTGCTAAACAGATGAGAGGCTGGGGAGAGACCTAATAAAAGGACCTGTTAGCTGTGCTTGGTCTCTGGGGGTGAGGTAAATCAAGGCTTTGGAGTCCTTCCATCTCTGGCTCTTCCCTCCCCTACCTGAGCATATCTCTGTGCCCTCATTCACTAGAATCTCTCCAGTTGCCTTCTGGCTCCTAACCTTCCACCTCCACACTAGACACTTCACCTGCTTCTCCCAAATTACCTTTCCCTTCTCCTAAGGGAAAGTGTTGTCAATCTCAATTGAGTATTAAGCAGTCATTTAGATTAAACACATCTAATTAAGGTGACCATAATTATAGCTACCATTTTTTAGGTGCTTAACATACGCCAGGCTCTGTTCTAAGCAGCTGACCTTTATTAACTCATTGAATCCTCACAACCACCCCCTGAGACGGAGAAACATTTACAGGTGAGGACAGGAAGGACCAGAGTTAAAATAGCTTGTCCAGGACTTTCCTGGTGGCACAGTGGTTAAGAATTCGCCTGCCAATGCAGGGTACATGGGTTCAAGCCCTGGTCCGGGAAGATCCCACATGCCGTGTAGCAACTAAGTCCGTGCGCCACAACTACTGAGCCTGCGCTCTAGAGCCTGTGAGCTACAACTACTGAGCCCACGCGCCACAACAACTGAAGCCTGTGCACTTTAGGGCACGCATGCTGCAACTACTGAGGCTGCATGCTGCAACTACTGAAACCCATGTGCCTAGAGCCTGTGCTCCGCAACAAGAGAAGCCACTGCAATGAGAAGCCTGTGCACCGCAACAAAGAGTAGCCCCCACTCGCCACAACTGGAGAAAGCCCACGTGCAGCAACGAAAACCCAATGCAGCCAAAAATAAATTTAATTAAAAAAAAAAGCTCGTCCAAGGCCACACAGCCAATAATAATATATGGTGGCTACCATTTCCCGAGCACTTTCCATCTCACAGGCACTGTGCTCTTAAGAGATTAGCATGTTATATGTCATTGAAGCCTAATAATGACCCTATTTCTTAGTTTTGAATTCAAAGAAAATGAGGTTCCAAGGGAGATGAAAGGTCTCAACAACTGTTTTATGGAGAACACAGATTTCAAGCTGGAATGTGAAGTCAAGTTTACCTGGGCTTCAGTTCCCAAGCTTATACACCATATTGCCCCTAGGATGGTCCCTCCATTTCACTATCACCACTGAAGTAATTAGCTTGTTACTTAAACAAATCTTTTTGATGGAATTTCAAGTCAAGTTGGGGAGAGGTTTCTAGGACTGGATGGGAGAGTGATTTTCTAAAATCAGTGTATTCAGCTCATTCCCAATATGAGTAAAGTTTTCTTTGTAAGGGAGTGTCGGGGGAAGAATACTTGGGTACTAGGGGCTACAAATGACCACTTCCATTCCCCCATCAAAGCACTCCCTTTCCTCTTTCCTCTAAATGCATGCACGTGCGCATGCATGGGAGCACAAACACACACACACACCCTGGGAGTGTTGAAAAGAGGCAACTGTTCCTGCTCTGATCTTTGGTAACCTGTGATGGGAAGGCAGCTCTCTCCTTGTACAAAGGTCTTCTTGCCTTTGGACGTGAATTCTCCTGTTCTAGGTCTTGTCACGTAGGGGCTCCTGGAACTGCCTTGCCCTGGAAGACTCCAATACTGGAGTCCATTCCTTCAGAAAGGTTTCAGGGCAGCCACAACACTCTACCTAATTGCTCCTTCTCCCCAGCTTGCTCCATAAATGTTCTTCATCGAAAAGCCTTTGCTCCAGTCAGGTGGAGAGTTAGCCAGAGCTGGGTTCAGATTCTGGCTCTGCCACTAACTGGCTGTATGAACTTGGACAAGTCATCTGTAAGGAGGTAGGGACTCAGTCACTAATTTGCTATGTGACTGTAAGCAAAGTACTCTCCCTCTCTGAGTCTCAATTTGGATCCAAGAAGATGGTCCCTAGGGAGGCAGCATGCATGGGGAGAAGACAGGCTCAAACATCTTTAACCTCAAACATTTCTGTGGTCAAATCCCAGGTTTGCTCTCACCAGTTATGAAAACTCAAACAAGTTACTTAAATTCCCTGATCTATACTTTCCTTATCTGCAAAATGGAGATAATAAAAGCACATATCCATAACCTTTCTGTAAATGATGTCTGTAAAGCAACTAGCACAAAGCTTTACCTATAGTAAAATTACACTGGTACAGATTGGGTACCCTGGATTTGACCTAGATTCAAATCCCAGCTCCAACTCTTATTAGCTGGATGACCTTGAGCCAGTTACTTAACCTCTCTGAGCCTGTTTTCCCCTAAGTAAAATGGGGATAAATATATATACACTTCACAAGACAGATGTAAGAATTAAGTGAGATAAAGTATATAAAAAGTGCCTGGGATAATTCCTTTCCTTCCCATGCCCTCCTTTCAAGCTCTAAGATGCAAATAATAAATGGAAAAAAACACAACTGCCACAAATGTAATCAGAAAAAAATCATTAATACATACAAATCAATAACAAAAACACAAGACATGGACAGACAATTCATAAAACAGGCAATACAAATGACCCATAAACAAGAAAAGCAAAATTTGACCTAAGGAATGCAAATTACAAGCCAATGCTATAACACTTTTCAGCTACAAATTAGTAAAGTTTAAAAAATATGATAATCAATATTAGACAAGGGTGGTAAATTAGTCTCACATTTTTGGCGAGGGTATAAACTAGAAGCAGCCTTCTGGAAAGAAATCTGGTAAGAAAGAAATTTGTATGTCAAAAGCCTTAGAAAGGTTAATACTCTGATTCTGTAAGACTAGTTCCAAATGTTCGTCCTGAAGAATTAATGTATATGCTTCCATTTGTATGCAAAACAAGGGAAAGAAAAAGTCATTTTGTGTGCAAATGTTGATGTAAGCTCAGAGAGGGATGGAAGGATACACACCAAATCGTTAACATCAGTGACCTCAGGGCAGTGGGACTGTGGGGGGAGGGAACAGGAAGATTACTAAGTGGAATACAGAGGTTTCTTTATAAACCTCTGTATTGTTAGATTTGGTACAATGAAGGTGCATTATTTTGTGATTTAAGAAACTCAGCAAAGTAGAGAAATAAGAAAAAAATGATTGAGATACTATTTATTAAAAAAAAGGAATCGCAGATCTGACAAAGATTTATGGACAAAGATATCCATCACAGCTTTATTTACAGTAGTAAAAGTTGAAAGTAAATATCCAACAACAGGGTACTAGGTAACTAAATTGCACTAAATTCATGGGATGGGATATTGCATGCTCATCAGGAATGATGTTTGTGGGAATTCCCTGGCGGTCCAGTGGTTAGAACTCCACGCTTTCACTACCAAGGGCCCAGGTTCAATCCCTGCTAGGGGAACTAATTCTGCAAGCCATGCGGCACAGCCAAAAAAAAAAGAGGTTTGTGAATACCTAATTACATGGAAAGATATTCAGTATAACTTTAGCAATAAGTTAAAAAGAGCAGGGTAAAAAACCTGGATGATTTCAACTATGTAAAAATATATAGTCGCATCTATTAGGGTGGCTATTATCAAAAAAAAAAAAGGAAAAGTATAAATGTTGATGAGAATGTGGAGAAATTGGAACCCTGTGCATTGCTCATGAGAATATAAAATGGTGCAGCACTGAAGAGGACACTATGGAGGTTCCTCAGAAAGTTAAATATACAATTACCACATGATCCAGCAAGTCCGTATCCGGGTATCTAACCAAAAGAACTGAAAGCAGGGATTCAAACAGATACTTGTATACCAATGTTCATAACAACATTATTCACAATGGCCAAAATGTGGAAGGAAATGAAAATATAGGTCCACACAAAAACCTGTCTATGAACGTTCAGAGCAGCTTTATTCATAACTGTTCAAAGGTGGAACCAACCCAAGTGTCCATAGAGATGAATGAATTTAAAAAATGTGGTAGATCCAGACAACGGAATATTATTCAACCATAAAAAAGAATGAAGTACTCATACATGCCACAACATGGATGAACCTTGAAAACATTATGTTTAATGAAATAAGCCAGACACGGAAGGACAAAAAGTGTATGATTCCACTTATATGAATTACTCAGAATAGTCAAATTCATAGAGATGGGAAATAGAATAGAGGTTACTAGGGGCTGGGGGGAGGGAGGAATGGAGAGTTATTGTTTAATGGGTAAAGAGTTTCTGTTTAGGAGAATAAAAACATTTTAGGGATGAATAGTGGAGATGGTTGTATAACGCTGCAAATATACTTAACGCCACTGAATTGTACACCTAAAAATGGTTAGAACGGTAAATTTGATGTTATGTATATTTTACCACAATAGAAAACTAGGCTACAAAAAGACATATTAGGAGGAAATACACTATAACATTAAGAGCATCTCTGGGACCTTTTTCCTGTTATATTTCTATTTTCCAAAATTTCTCAGAGACCACCTTTTTGGCAATTGGAAAAAAAGGTATTTTTAAAAGATTCTGAGTCTCAAATAGCTCTGAAAGATTAACCTGGTTGGAAGTTTTAGTTGAGTTCGACACTAAGCAGATATGCTCACCTTTCACAGATCAGCCAGGTAGCCATGCTATCTGCTGGAAACCAAATACAAAGACTGGAAACAATGGTAACACCCACCACCACCACTCGTCCTTCTCCGGGCAGAGCTTGGTGAGTTGGCACTTCCTTCTACCTCCAAGAGAAGCCTCGCCATCCCAGGCCAGGGCTCACCAAAAGCCTGGCATGGGAACTGGGTGTCCAAAGGCCAAGCCAGGCCTTCACAGGCTCTGGGGTGATAAGGTCTCACGGTTTCCCCTCCCAGCTCTCCCAGCAGCTGCTGGGCAGGGCTCAGGCCTGCACCAGGTCTGTCTAGGAGACCTACTCCTCTCCTGCCCCGGTTGATCCTTCCAGCAGATTGGGGCTGAGAATCTAACAGATACCCTCCTTCCAGGCAAGAGGAGCCCAGCTCCTCCCATCTCCTTGGTAGAGCCTGTAGAAAAAGGAGGGAGCAAACACCTCCTTTCCTCACGCCCATCCTCTGTCACAATCTCAAGAGGATACTGGTGATTATCACTGGGGCTCAAGGACAAGAGACTGGGGTATTGAACGAGGAGGATGTTGGTGGGTCCCCACTTCGGATCTGAGCTACTCCAGGGGGTCCCTACAAGTTGCCAGTAGGTGCTGCTGGATTTCCCTTGCAGTTCATCAGCTTCTCACTCCAGCCTCTCAAGAGCCAGCTGGGCATTGCCTCTGACAGCTGGGGGAGTTTATTAAGATTTTCTTTATACATGTGTGCACTGGGGAAAGAACAGACAGACCTGGGTTTGTGTGGCAGTCCTCCCACCTTTTAGCTATGTGTCCTGGATGGGTCGGTCACTTTCCTTCACTGAACCTCAGTTGTCACATTTGTAAAAAGGGAATAATGAGAGTACCTGCCTGCTAGGATGACTATCAGGATTAAATGAGTTCATGGACACACATAAAGCCCCTGGCATCTCCCAGGCACTTGGAGGCTGGCAGTTTTCTTTTCCCCTTTCCCCTTTGTTCTTTGGCACCAGCCTGCCTTCACCTTCTGGCCCAGAGACTTGTGGCTCAGGTTCCAGCTCCTTTTTCCAGAATCCATTCAAACAGGAGCTTTGGTCCTGGCAGCTCCTGTCACTCCATGGCAACCCCTTCCTTCACCAGGACCAGCTGCAACTCACCTGGTGCCCTTGCTCTCCTCTCTAAGCATGGCTGCTTGGCTCGAGGTATCAAAAATTCAGGCTTTTCTGAACACCCTCATATACCCAGGGAGAAAAGTCTGGTCCAGCATCCCTGCACACACCCTGGTCTGTGCGCCTGTAACCACAGGAACACAACATACCTATTCCCCAGAGGCCTCCCGGCTCAGCATTGGAGAATGATGCTCCTGGAGGCCCACATTTGTCTAAATCCCCTCAGAAGCTGCCCCTGGTTTTCCAGCAAACACCTGCAGCTGGAATCCACATGTGGCTGAGACGTGAGCTGGGGATGGGGGAGTAGGGGTGGGGGCAGGTCTGATGCCCAGTCTGCAAGGGCACAGGGCAGATAAACAGCCTCACAGGGTGGGAACATACAAGAATTGCCCATAAAAGAACTGCCCTGAGGGAGAAGTTTTTCTAGGGCAAACTCCCACCCTCGAGCCTAAGGTGTCGTCCTACATATGCACCCACACACCGAAGGGTGGGTGTGCCCTTTCCCTGAGACACCGATGCCTGGGGAGGAGACCAACATGCACCCACATGGCTTAGAGGCACCCTCTCATGCTTGTAATGTGTTCGGAGATCCCCGACTCTCCTTTAACCTCAGCCGCACCCACTGTCTTCCCTTTCCTCACCCTTACCTCCACTGTGTTCAGCATACTCTTCCAGTCGGACCATGAGAGTGGGTGGAAGGCTGCTGGGCTCCCTTCCTCCACCTAACTCCCCTCCGCCCCCACCTTCAGGAGACACCAGTTTATCCTTCATGGAGGTTCCCGTTGCTATGGTGACTATAGTAGTCAGGCACCAGCCTGTGGGAAGGATGGGAAGTCGCCATGAAGAAGATTGTGCCTTGTGTGTGTGTCTATGTGTCTAAGCATGTGTGCATTCACACACACACACATGTCCACACTGAGTGGGGAGGAGAGAAGGCAGGAAGGAGAAAAAGAGCAGAGAGGGAGAAAGGGGACAGGAGAAGAGGGGACCAGAAGATGAAAGGGGGGCAGGAGGAGGGATGGGGATCAGAGAGGCGAAGTGTGAGAGGGGTGTGAGGGATGCGAGGGGTGAGGGGGCATGCAGGAGACAAGGGCAAGAGGTGCAGTGCCGGGACGGGGGTTAGGGATGAGGCCAGAAGATGGTCAGGACGCGGGGTAAAGGTTGGTGGAGTATGAGGTAGAGGTGAGAGATGAGGGGAGTGGAGCTGGATGGGAGATGGGAGAGGGCTGGCCGTTAGAAGGGAGCAGGGAGGGGCATGGGGGGAAGGGGAGGGGTGGGAGCAGGTGGGGGTAACTGTGGGGAGAAGTGGGCGTTGGAGGAGTGAGGTGTGGGTGCGGTTTGGGAAGGGTCTAGCAGAAGGTTGGGAAGGTTGTGGGGTCATTGGTATGTGGGGGTGTTGGCTGTGGGCCAAAATTGGGAGGAATATGGGGTTGGTAGTGGGGTGGGTCAGGGTAGGGGTAAGGGGATCCGGAGAGGTGTGGGCAGCATGGGGCCACTTTCCCACTCTCACGTTTAAGCCCCTATACCCTGTCTGAGCTACAAACATTGCCTTTTCCGTCCCCGGCCCTTCCCAGAAGCCCGGTGCTCACGTTCATGGCCAGTGAACTTCGGTGGATCTGGACGCCCCTCCTCAGGGGAGCCTTTGCCATGGTCCTGGGAGGCTGCTTCTTGACTGCCTCCCCCTTCCTCCACCCCCAAATGGGGACAAGGGTACTCTCTCTGCCCTCACGAACCCTGGGTCAGGGAGGCTGACTGTGGGGCACTGCTCCGTGCCTGAAAGCTTGGGTGACAACAGGGACCACCTGCCAACTTGGGGCTCCTTCCCTTTGCCCAGTGCCCCGAGCTTCCTGCTCTCGGCACCAGCGTTAGCCTGGGAATCCTGCTTGGCAGGAAAACTGTGGCAGGTGGGAGGAGAGAGGAAGGCAGCGAGGCAGAAACAGCTGCCAGCCGGAGTGGAGGAAGAGGTCCCCAACGGGTAAGGGCAGAAGGCGAGGTGCTGGCTCTGGCTGGGTGTGGGTGTTAGGCCTCCTTCCCTGGCCTTGCCCATCCAATGCTGCTGTTGCGGCAGCAGGCTCTGCTCACTGGCCTGAACTCTGAGCTGACACCGACCTCAGAGGTCAGCTGATCCAACCCGCTCTAGACTCCGGAGTCAGAGTCATCTCCACAGCATTTCCCCCAGGGTCTGTCTGAATCAGGCTAGACCTTTCCCCTGGGAGCAGGAACTCACCTCCTCTCAAGGCACTCTGTTCCCTCTTTGGAAGGAAAAAACTGTTAACTGAACAACTCTGATATGCCAGGCCTAGGTACTGTGCAGACTTCTCATTAATAATGAGCTCATAGGGCTGTTCTGATGAATTACCTCCATTTTACAGATGAGAAAAGTGAGGCTGAGAGAGCTGAAGTCCCTAGCTCAAGGTCACACAGGTAATACATAAAAAAGCTGGGCTTGAACCCAGGACTTTCTAACCATGAAGTCCCTCGAAGGTTAAGCAGGACATGCCTCTTGTTTTGCATCCTGACAACTCTTCTGAGGTCTGAAGTTGGAGACCACACCTTCCTGAGTCTCCTCTTCGTCAGGTGAAACAGCTCCTTCAACTCTGTCCAGGAGAGCTTGAGTTTTAGCCTCCTCCTAAACTGCTCAGTGTGAGACCCAGAACCAAACACACAATATGCCAGGTGGGTGTGGGCCAGTCCCGAAGATAACAGAACTATCGCATCCTTCCTTGGCATTAACCTTTATGGTTGTGGCCCTATGGCTAGTGAGAACTGAGAACTGGCCTTCTATCCCTTCTTGGATCAGAGCTATGAGAGAAGAGGCCAGGGTTTTGTTCCCATCTCCACCACTGCCCCCCCACCCCCCATCAGACTATCCTCAATTTAGAGTAGGGAAGGGGCAGAGGTGGAGGAAGAGGCAATCAGAACCAGGCGGCGTGTGGCAGGGCTGGGAGATGGAGAGGGCTGGGGGAGTGAGGGGGTGGTCCAGTAACCACAGGCAGGGCCAGAAGGGCTAAGCAGAGCAGGAGGCAAGGGCTGAGGGGACGCGTGCACAGGGAGGTAAGGGAGGGGTGGAGCGGGGCCCCAGGGGTTGGGAGAGGCCAGCGTGGGAACGGGCATTGGCCTCCCTAAGTTATCATCGCCCTGCTGTGTGAGAGGAAGTCAGTCACACATTAAGGAAATGTCACAGCTGGTACTAAATTGGGAGGTGTCACAGGCAGCAGTGAGGACAGGTATGATGTGTGGGGCCCTGTGTGGCCCGAAACAGGGGCAGATGTTGCAAAGGGAGAGAACAGGGTTTCTGGGGCTGCCCGGGAAAGATCTAACTGAAATACTGGGGACAGGCCCCCGGGGATGGGGTCACCTGGCCTTGGAGCAAAGGCTCCAGGTTTGGTTTCCAGCAGCAGAGGAAGCCACCTCACCCTAGCCTGGGGCGGTGTGCTCTCCACCCTGGAGAAGCTTGGAGGATGTGGCATTATCTCCAAGGGATCCCATTTGGGGGAGGGGCTGGACAGCAGGGCTTGAAACTGGGGGGCAGGCTTGGGGATCTGCAAAAAAGGCCTGGGATAGAGGTGGGGCACTGGGGTGAAGACAGAGGGGCTGCAGGAAGGAGGAGAGCAGGGCTGTCTTTTCCTGTAGGGCCTGTAATACAGCTGGAATCCAGAGGCCTGTGGGTGTAGGCCTCAGTGAAGGGAGAGCATGTTGGAGAGGGTGGGAAAGACAGGAAGAAAGCTGTGGAGCTGACACTGCCCTTCTCCCAGCACAGCAGGCAGCAAGAGAGCAGGCGGAGTTCACTTGAGAGGGAGAGAGAGAGTGAGAGTGTGAAAGCGGCAAGGAGACAAAGGAGGGCAGGGAGGGCCCTGGCCATTGCAAACCTGATGAGAGGCCATGGCCAAAGTGTGAGCTTAGCATCGACGCCATGCAGGTTGGAGTCCTGGCACTCCTGTTCCTTAGCCGACTGGCCTTCGGGCAAACTGCTTGAGCCCCCTGCACCTCAGTTTCCCCATCTGTAAAATGGGGCCCATGATGCTGGTATTACCAGCCTCCCCAGGCAGTTGTGATCTCATAATACACATGAAAGAGGCTACAAACCCTAAGCAGGACATCACTGCCAGGTGTTCTGTTATTCTTACAAAATACTATCAGCTACCTTTTCCCACTTCAATCTCACAAAAGACTCAGGATGTGGGCAGAGCCAGGATTATTATCCTTGTTTTACGAATGAGGAAACAAAAGCTTAGAGAAGTGAAGTGACGTGCCCAAGGTCACACTACGAACAAGTGGTAGAGATGATCAGGCCTCCTGAATCCAAGATATCAGTCGTCTTTCTCCTCCAACAAACTGCTTGGTAAAAATAATCAACATGAGGAATTATCATTTAGTGCCGGATCAGACAGAGCCTGAAGCCAACTATGACCTGGAGAAAACCCCATGGGAACGTTGTAGCATGGTCTCTTTTTCATCCTGGAGATTGTGGGAAAGAAAAAGTCGGGGCCACGGGGTTGGAGGGAAGGCCACAAAAGGCAGACATCCTTTATTCCGTCTGCTAGTGGCCCGTGTCCCTCTGCTCGCACTGACATCAAGGGTGTGTGTCTCTATCTCTATATGACAAAATGTGTCCTTTTTCATGTGACAGTACTTCTGCCTGTGTGTCTCTGACATCCTGGGGAGATGTGCATATGTATGACACCTTGTCTGCTTCTGTGGCACCGTTTGTGGGTGTTGACGACCTCTCTCTACCTCTGTGTGACTTTGCCCGGGGTGGTGGTGGTGCTGTTTGGCAGTGTGTGTGTGTGTATCTGTCTGTACACCTTTAAGAAGTGGAATATCTCATTTGGTAGTGTGAGTGAGGCAGTGAGTCAGCTGAGGCTGAGGGAGGCGGGAGGGAGACTGCTAGGTTACGAGAACAGGAAAAAGGAGAACGAGAAAGTGAAGTCAGGAGCAAGGAGCTACCCGTTTCCTCCCCAACCCCCTGCCCCAATCCCTAAGGAGCCCACCAAGAGCGTGGAACCCAGCAGAAGTCCGCAGGGGTCACGTCAGATGGAAAGGGGCACTTTCTGTCCCTCCCCAAAGCCTCGGAGGGAGACAAGCTAGGCTATGAGGCAACTGTCTCCCTCTCCAGCTCTCAGCCCCCAGCTTGAGGATGGGTGAGACCAGCACCCCACCTGGTCTCCTCTTCACTTGACCCTTTGACCTTGCTGTTCTCTTTCCTCTCAGAGGCAGGCCACCTGGCCAGGCTGCACAAACAGAGCAGTAGCACCATGTCCCAAATGTTTACAGCCCCCATACACCCACTGTCCAGAACGACCCTGCTCAGGGTCAAGAAGTTTCTCAACACTCAGCTCTGCCCTAGGCAGGCCCATTCTGCAGGGGCCCCGCCTCTCCTCTGGATGCCTGTCCCCAACAGCCAGTAAGCCAGTTTTCCCTCCACTGCCACCCCAGGGCACTGGGAAAGCACTGGAACTTCTGTAGTGCACCAGCCTCCAGTAGTCCTCCCACAAGCTGCTGTGCCCTGCTCCCAGCTCCTTCTCTTGTCAGGGGAGAGGAGCTGGCAGGTACATCCTTGGGAGAAAACAGGCACCCTGGGGCTCCACCTGCTTAGACTCTGACTAGCCACCTCAGGTCATATAAGGTCACCAGTGTGCTGTGCCCCATAACCAGGTGCCCCTCCTCTCACCCACTGGCAGGGGCCAAAGGGTCAGGGTTAGGTGGCCAAATAGTCTTCCCCCACCTTTGGCCTTCCCCCTGCACCAGCCAGTCCCAGGACTTTCCATTCCAGCCAAGGAAAGGAAAGGGGCACCGCTAGGTGAGGACGGGGGCTGGGGGAGCCAGAGCCCTCTTTCCATCCCTTTGCCAACCGAGGGAGCCCCCGGACCCCTCCCTCCTCATGCGGGGGGCGGGGCGCGAGAAAGCCCCAGTCAGATGGTGCCCAAAGCCAGAATCAATAGAAGTTGGCCAGGTGGTTACCTGACTTGAATCCCTGAGGCCCTGCTTCCCGGGAGGGTCCCAAGGTAGCACTACCCGTGCCCCACTGAGAACGGTGGGGGTGATGGGGGGAGGTGAGGTGGGTAGAGGGGGAAACCTCCTTTTTTCTCCCGGTCCCACCGCCACGGCTCCCGCCGCCGAAGCGGCAGCCGTTGTGGCCGCGGACGCCAGTCCCTACCTTACAGCCTTTCGTGCAGGACCGGATTGAGTACTCTTCTGCCTGTAAGTATTTATGCAGCACGAGGTCGAACTCGTCATATTTTTCCTGAGCATGTCGGTCGAGCCGCTGGTACGCCTCGATACAGTTGCTACACACCTCCCAGGCCCCGGAGCCCGGGCTAGCCACCAGGGCCAGCAGGTCCCCCAGCAGGGTGTCCAGGCTGCAGTCCAGGCTGTCGGGGCGGTCCATGCCCAGCAGCAAGTCCCAGACCGTGTAGGTGTCGCAAAAGGAAAGAGTGAAGTTCCGAAAGTGGCCTTTGAGCAAGTTTTTTTTGGCGGTGGGGAACTCGGCCGGGGCACGGGAAGGGGAGTCGGGGGGCCGTAGAGGGGGCGCTGGGGTGGTCGGTTCGAAAAGTCTCTGCAAAGATCGCAATTTGGTGCAAGCTGCGTCCAGCCCCGTGGGTTCTGGGACGCCGCCGCAGTCCGGCCCGGGACCGGCGGCGGGGGCGGCTTTGGTCAGGTTGCTGTATCGCGGGCCGCAGGTGCCTGGGGGCGCGCTGGGCTGGTCGGGCGGCTGCGGCGGCGGCGGCAGCACCGCGCGAGGAGGCACCGGCTGCAGCTCCCGGCCGGCCCCCCAGGGCGGCCGCATGGCGCTGCTCAGCTCCCTGGCCCGGGGCCGGGCCCCCGCGCACAGCCACAGATGGTCAGCGAGCAGCACGGTGAAGAAGAGCAGGGACGCCAGGGACAGTCGCCATCGCTGCGCCCGCTCGGAGTCGGCGCAAGGTTTGTCGCTCGGCCTGGGAGCCCAGCAGCAGCAGCAGCAGATAGTCAGCGCGGCGGCGTCTTTCCCGGGCCACATCCAAGCGCCCCTGAACATATTTCAGGGGGGTCCGGGCTGGAGGAAAAAGGCGGGCGCGAGGCCGGACGGCCGTCTCGGGCTGGCGGGCGGGCAAGCCGGCTGCGCGCCGCTCCGCGCTCCTCGGCGCCGTCCAGGCTCTACCTCGGGGGCTGCATGGCGAGGCAGGCCGGCCGGCCCGGGGCCCCGCTCAGGCCGGAGTGGCGGGGCGCTCTCGCGCCGTCCCCGCGCCCCTCCCGCGCTCCCTCGCTCGCCGCCCGGAC
>NW_021703779.1:57994370-58039238 GCF_005190385.1 Monodon monoceros | reverse complement strand
CTCCGCTCCGGCCGTCTCGGCTCGGCGCAGCTCTGCGCCCCTCAGCGCCGCCGTGCGGGCCCGGCCGCCGCGCTCCGCTCCGCTCGCTCGCCCCGCGCCGCGCTGCTCAGCTCCCGCCCGCCCGTCCGCCCGCCCGCCAGCCGCCCGCTCTGCGCCGCTCCCAGCCTCGCTCGCGCCCTCCTAGGCCCGCCGGCCGGCCGGCCCTCTGCTCGGCCCTTCGGGCTTCGCTCGCGCTCTGGCCGTTGGCCGGGGCCGGTCCCGGGCCAGCTCCGCTCCGGCTCCGCGCCCGCCGCTCCCGGAGTTCCGGCTCGGGCGGGCCACCTGGCTCCCGGCGGCGCCACAGGCGCCGGACGCCGACGCGGGGCTTTACTTAGTGCGCCTCTCGCTTCCGCCTCGCGTTCGCACCGCCGTGGCGGCCGCCGAGCGGCACGGCCCCTTGGCTCCCGCTGGCCATGCCCCTCAGTCTGTCGCCATCTTCCGCTGTGCAGAGAACACCTTGAGAGCCCGTGTGCGAGTGTGTTTGGGGGGGAGTGGGGGCGGAGAAAGAGCCACGAAGAGGAGGAGGGAGCGGGACTGGGGCCCCGACTGCGCCTGCGCCTCAGGACTCCCCCCCCCCCCCCCCCCCGCCGGCCGCAGCCTGTGCTGTTTGGGGATGTTTCCAGTCCACCCCCAACTCCATTCACTTCAGCGCCTCCGTTCATCCGCCCGCTCCCCGCGTGCACTCGCCGCACGCTGAGTCCCAGGCCCGGCGCTCCCCCTCCCCCGCTGACCCGGGAGCCCGCCTCCCTCCCTGAAGCAGCCGGTCGCTCCCCCTGAGGGCTAGGGGACTTCTGAGGGTGATTGTTAGAGGCAGAAGGAGGCACCTCCGTAGCGTCTCGCTGCCACCCTGGGTCGCCGTCCCCGTCCCCGTGACTAGGCGACGCTGGAGCCGGCTGCGGATCGGACCAGTCCAGTGTCCCTAACTCCGCTGTCGCCCTCACTGTCCTGCCCCAGGCCAAGGCGGCCCCTGGTGCTGAAGGACAGCTCCCGGCTTAGCTGCTGCAGAGGACAGAGCTTAGAGAGAGTCCTGGAGGGGGCAAGACAGTGGGCTAAGATGGGTAGTAGCGATGGGGTGTTGTTTCTGCCCTTAGTAAGATTTCTACCAGCCTCTCCCCCGTCCTAGCTTCCTGGCTCCCCCTACAGGCTGCTGAGAATAGCTGAGCGAGAGTTAGGGAAGCTGCGCCGCCAGGATGGAACCATGTGCTTGGGGCCCTCACAGAGTCACATGGCACTAGGAACTCAGATGTACAAACGTCCTGCTGCACCACTAACCTTGTTTGGATTCCACCAAATCTCAGACTGATCCGATCGCTTGTTTCCTTTTCTCATTCCCTCCCACCCCAGTAACTCCCACCTCTAATTTTTGTTAATATTAAGAATACCAACAATAAAGTAGCCTTTGTTGAGCATTTACTAGGTGCTAGATACTGCTCTAGGCACTTTACATTCATTATTTCATTTAATCTCCACAACAGTCTAATTACGTAGGCACTGCTGTTATCTTCATTTACATATGAGGAAGCTGAGGTTTAGGGTGGTTAGGTTGCCTAAAGTCACACAGCTAGTAACCAATGAGGCCAAAAGAGAAACGCAGGCAGTCTGGCTCTAGAGCTTTCCACACTCCAGTCAAGCCCTGGGAAGATGAATGGGTGGAAGATAGTCCTGCCTTCTAGGAAATTGTAGTCTTCATGAGGAATATACAGATGAGGCACATATGTTGGCTACTGGGAGAACTCGTGGACTGGAGACTTGGGTTCAGGTAATAGTTCTACCACTGCACATCCTTTGTGCCCTTGAGAGAGTCCTTTCTCTGAGTCTTGGTTTTCCCCTGAGTAACACGAGGGGATGCCCAGGGCTGTATGAGATGGGTGGGCATTGTTAGCATTACTCAGAGGTGGGCTGGGGTGGATGCATGAAAGCTCTCTGGAAGAAGAA
The DNA here is from genome assembly GCF_005190385.1 of Monodon monoceros. Taxonomy (NCBI): domain Eukaryota; kingdom Metazoa; phylum Chordata; class Mammalia; order Artiodactyla; family Monodontidae; genus Monodon; species Monodon monoceros. The sequence continues at coordinate 58,037,264 of NW_021703779.1, read as the reverse complement.
TTTGAGCTGGTTCCTAAAGAAGTAGCAGAATTTGAGTGGGTGGGTGGGTGGGAAGGGCATTTCAGGTAATAGGAATGCAGGTGAAAAGTTTCAGGGATGAGGAGGAGCTTTGTATGGTTGCAAAGTCATGAGTGTGACAGTTTGGCTGTATTGGTGGTGAGAATTTGTGGGGAAGAGTAGAGGGATTTGAGACAAGGGACAAAACTGTCAGGCATTTGGGAGGCTTATTCATTATATTCCAAGCACTATGCTGGGGACTAGGTAGGAGCCTGAGGTGGATCAGACATGGCGCTGCCCTTCAGATGCTCACAGTTGAATTAGGGAGGCAGATATTTTAGAGAAGGAATTGTAACCCAGTATAGTAAGGATGATACGCAAGGGAGGAGAGGTCTCCCTCCATAGAGAGAGGGACTGATCAACTCTGCCAGCGTCCCTCAGAGATGATTTTGCACATAGCCAACTGAGTTGGGGGCATTCATTCATTCATTTATTTAGCAAACATCTACTGAGGACCTGTTATGTTCCAGACACTGTACTAGGCATCAGAGATATAGACATGAGTGAAATACATGTCTTGGGCTGCGGGAGTTTAGTCGAAGTCTTAAGGAATGAGTAAGAATTGGTTAGACAGATGGGAGAGAAGGTGGTGTGTGAAGGATGTCCCAGGCAGAGGGAATGTCATGTGTAAAGTCCCAGGAGCAAAGCCAAGAATGGCATGCTCAGAAACCTGCAAAGTAGTTCATTGTGACTACGTGTGAAATGGGAGCACTGCCAAAAATGAGGCTGACGATTTGGCAGGAGCCAAGTCATGAAGGGCCCTGGGTGTCATGCTAAGTAGTTTGGACTTTATCCCAAGGGTACTAAGAGCCATGGGAGAGGTTGAAAGGTTTTCAGTAGGAGGTGACACAATCAGATTTGTATTTTTAGAAGATTGATTTGGCTTCAGGGATGGAGATTGTGTTGGGTGGGGCAGGGGGTGGGTCCGGGGGACTCCAGGCAGGGAAACTGGTTAGGAGACTGGTTAGTAGTCCAGGTAAGAGTTGTTGAGGGCTGAACAAGGCAGCAGCAGCAGGGGAGGAGAGAAGAAATGCACATGGGAGGGAAATAACAGGGGTAGAACTGAAAGAACCTAGGACGGGCCTAGATGTAAGGAATCAAGTAGAGACAGGACCTGAAGAAGGAGGATGAAACTAAAGGGTTCAAATTAGTGACATGGGCACGACTGCCCCTGTGCACCTAGGAACCGTCTTTCCAGAGCCATTCTTTGTTTAGTCCTTGGAGGGTTCAGTGTTCTGTTTAACAAAGAAGGCTAATCACCTACAGATACCTAGTTCACAGCTGATTGGCAGGACCACAATGATTGACACCCTTGAGTGCCAATGAAAGAGCAGCCTGCCAGGCCTAGGCTATCAGCTCTGAGCACCTCTGGAGCTTTCTGTGAGAAGTCACTCAGGCAAGACTCCCTTCTACCCAGCACAGACAGGGTGAAAAAGTGTCTCACAAAGGTCCATTTATCACAGGAGCACAATATAACAATAACTTACCCACACAGTACCCACTGCACACAAAGGAGAAGTGGTAGCACACCAGGGGTCAGAGGAAGTTCTCCTTCTCCCGCTCTAGATGACACAAGAAATTGGGATGGGGGAAGGGAAGGCACTGGCCTCTAATTGGGCCCCTGGAACAGAATAGCCAGGTGGGGAGGGGGCTGCTTCTCCCCAGAGCTGGTGGGCCCTGACCAGCCTTCTTCCCAGCCTTTTCTCTCTACCTGCTCCCAGGTCAGCAGGGGCTAAAGCCAGAGGGTAAAGGTGGGTCACTTCTGAGGGGACCCAGACTGCCCAAGAAGAGTGAGAGAGTGCTCTCAAACCAGGCAGCGGGGAAGACAAGTTGGAGTAGAGGGAGGGAAAGGGTTTTTCCACAGTGAAATTCCGACAATTAGGCAGAAGTAAAAGTGGGATCCATTTAAAGAGACCAATGTGGTGACACAGGGAGCCTTCTGTTAAGCTCAGATCTTAAAAGGTCATGGGCAAAGATGGAAATGAGAGCCCGTAATTAAGGGTGAATTTACATACCCGTAAGAAGAGTGTCAGGATGGCTGAAGCACAGCTTGAGCTGAAGCTTGTCAGGTTTTGCCTGATCCCACCCTCTGTCCCTTTCCTCCCTCCATAGTTGGAGTAATTTTCCTCCCACCTGCAGGCTATATCTGTCCTAAGGCGGGAAGGGTTGAAGTCATCCCACCCTGCACGCTAGAACTCAGGATCAAGTAGTCCCTTTGCCACAGGTCTGAGTCTGATCTCAGGTTTCCACTGAGGCAGTCTCCTTGTTCAGTTCTGATCCCTGGCCTTGTCTCATGTTCTGTGTCTGAGTCCCCCAGTCAGAGACCCGGCCTGACCACCAGTCGCCTGTCAAGGCCTAGGCCCAGTCATGCTCTTTTAGTACACCATCTAGGGAGAGAGTCCTGAGCCCAAGCCCTGACCCAGTGGCTAAGGCCTGATGTCTTACTGATGGACTCCTCTGATCCTGCTGCCCACTTGTATTTATAAATGTTTAGATGCCTCTAGTCATGTTTGCCCTCCATTTGGATCCCCGGTTTTCCTATATTATAACCCTATGTCAGTTAGGTGTGCTTTGGGCTGCAAATAATAGACAACTCTACAACCACAGCTTAAATAGATAGGTGTTTCTTTGTCTTATGCAACAAAAGTTCCCTGAGTACGTGGTCCAGGGATGGAAGAGCAGTTCAACAATGCCATCAAGACCCTGGCTTATCATCTCCACCATCCTTAGGCTCAGCTTTCATCTATTTGCTTTTTGCCTCATGTTCACAAGATGGCTGCTGCAGCTCTGGGCCTCCTGTCTGTATTATAGACAGAAAGAAGGGGAAACAGCCACAGGGCAAGATGGCTAAGGACAATGGACCTTCTAGAGAGGCTTTGCTTTTTTAGTCAGAATGGAACACTTTCCCCAGTGATATCTACCTGCACCTCTTTGACTAGAACTGTGTCATATGGACACTCCTAGCTACAGAGGAAGCTGGGAAATCCAATACTTTTAGCTGGCACATTGCTGCTCTGAGCAAAGTTGGGATTCTGTAAGTGAGCAGGAAAGAGAAATCCTTACTAAGCAGGCAACTGGAAGCATCTGCCGTGAACCCCAACCACCAGCTGGTTGCCTGGACTACATTTCCTTTATTACTAAACCCTGCAGATACTGGGCTTTGACTGCTGGACTTGACTTCCTCACAGCAACTACAGCTGGTTTGTTCCACTAGCACAGGATAGAAGAGACCTGCCTGGTTTAACAACAGCACATGTGAAAAAGACCTTGATTTGATTGTAAAGTCAATGCGAGCCAACAGATTGATGATGCTGCCAAAAGAGGTAATTTGATTTTAGGCTGCATTAATAGAAGTATAGAACCAGAACAAGAGAAAAGATGGTTCTGCCCTTCTCTACACTTGTCACATCCCACCTGGAGCACTGTGCTCCATCCTGGACATCCCATTTAAATAAGGATACAATGACAAAGTGCACGGTGTCCGAAGGTGAGTCACTAGGCTTGTGCATTAGCAGCCACATCATGTGAGGAACACTTGAAAGACCTGGGCTTATTTGGTCTAGAGGTAAACAGGCCTAGAGAAGGAAGGGTCAGAAGTAATTATTCAAGTTAGGGTTCAGAGCCAGGGATATTACAGCAAGCAGGGTAGTATCAAGTGATTAAGTGGAAGAGAGAATCAATAACAATAAAAACAAACATTTATATAGTGCTTGGTATGTACCAGGTACTGTTCTAAGCGTTTGAATGTATTAAGTCATTTAATCCTCTAAGACAACGAGATAGGAACTGTTATTGTCTCCATTTTTCCAGATGAAGACAGACAAGTTAAGTCACTTGCCTAAGGTCACACAGCAAGTGGCTGAATTTGAACACAGGTGTTCATGCTCACCTTACCTCCTCTTGGAAGAGGGTTGGCGATTCTGGGTAATTGCCTAGATTTGAACACCAGAGAGCATTTGCAGCTTGCTTGATTGTTCAGCTGTGGTGAGTAAGTTGGCACAGATGGGGCAGAGAGATATAGGGCCCCATTTTAAGACCTCTAACTCAGGGGATTCCTCTTAGATACTTTGATACCTTCTCAGTCCAAACCAAGAGAAGTAAATGTCCACATCTTAGCCCACCTTGGGCTTTCCCTCTCTTCCAATTTCTAGCGTGAGGAATCCAACCTCAATCCTAGGTAATTGACAGAGTGACCTCACCCTAGACTCTTCCACTCTAGGCTGAAAAGGTAGAGATGGTCAGCCACCTCTGGGGTCACCACTACCCTAGGGCCTGCAGCTCTTGCGGCTGCTACCAACCCAGGCCAAGAGAGCTGGTTTTCTGGCCACCAGGCCCAGAGTCTGATAACTCCTCAAAGATACTAGGACTAAATCCACCCTGACCCACATTTCCCAAAGTCATCAGTTCACTCCCACAGTGTAAGCCTCACTTCCACCCTCCCACTGATTTTCACATTACTATCAGAGTAGTGATAATACTACTATCCAATCCATCCTTCCAGTTTTTCTCCACCTTCCCGAGTCTTCCACCAGAGCCCTCTTGACCAGCTGCTCCCTAATCAGCATTCTCAACTTCTTTTACCTAACAGAAACCCAGTTCTACCCAGAGGGCTCTGTTCCCCCTGCTGCCTTCTATGTGAAGGCTGCTTGTTGTCTTGTCCAGTATTTTAGGGTCAGGAGGTAGGGTAGGTGTCTTCCTTGCTCCCCACTACTACTTCTAGACCATTTGTTTTCCTCCCCCTTGCAAAAACTACAGCTCTTTTGAGACTCACATCATGTTGATATATCACTCAATCCTGTTCATTGCTGTCACGTGCAGACCTCCTGGTCATATCCTCCATAGTGAGTTGAAGTCCTAACCCCCATTACCTGTGAAGGTGACCTTATTTGGAAATAGGACCTTTGTAAATGTAATAAAGTTAAGAGAAGGTCATACTGGATTAGGGTGGGTCCCTGACTTGTGTCCTCATAAGACAAGGGAAATTTGGACATAGAGGCAGGCAAAGAGGGAAGACAGACGGCCGTGTGGTGACAGAGGCAGATACTGGAGTGATGGGTCTACAGCGCAAGTCAAAGGATGCCAAGGATTGTTGACAATCACCAGAAACTAGGAGAGGTGCATGGGATAGATCCCCCTTAGGGCCCCTAGAAGGAATCAACTCTTCTAACACCTTGATTTAGCACTTCTGGCCTCCAGAACTATTAGAGAATAAATTTCTGTTGTTTTAAGCAAACCATTTTGTGGTAGATGCTCTTTGTTGAACTGCTCTTCCATCCCTGGACCACGTACTCAGGGAACTTTTGTTGCATAAGACAAAGAAACACCTATCTATTTAAGCTGTGGTTGTAGAGTTGTCTATTATTTGCAGCCCAAAGCACACCTAACTGACATAGGGTTATAATATAGGAAAACTGGGGATCCAAATGGAGGGCAAACATGACTAGAGGCATCTAAACATTTATAAACATTTTGTTAGAGCAGCCCTAGGAAATGAATACATGCTCTTTCTCAATGAAGACTTTGGTTTCTGTCTCACTGGCTTTCATTCTCCCCACTGCAAGTCCTGCCATCATCCTAAGAGACTTCAGTGTCCATGTCGATGATTCAGCCATTACTTGGACCTCCTGCTTCCTAAACATCCTCATCTCTTTCACTCCACCTGAGCCACCTACCTCCATTGTCACAAACTGGATCTGATCCACTATAAATCAGCAATCTCAACTGAGCCCTCAATACTGTTTCATAATCCTACTAGGTACTAAATTGTTTTAGTATCTCTCACTCTCCAGAATGACAATTTCAAATCTTCTCCACTCTTTTCTTAAACCTCCAACCCCCGTGTCTCCTCTCTCTCTCTCCCATAGCAGATGACTATGAGAGATAACCTCATCATTTACTTTATCAAAAGATTGAAGCATCAGGCAGGGCCTCTACTTCCCACATTACCTCATCAACATCCTCTGTAGGACTTTCCTCCTGTAATGGTGGGGGAGGTGTCTCTTTTTCTCAGAGGGCCATTCCTTCCACGGGTGTTTTTAGCCTATCCCCTCCCTCCTTCTCACACTATTAACAATACCTTTTCTCTCCTATGTATTCAACCTCTTTCTCTCAACTGCACCCTTATCAGTAGCAGGTAAAACAGTCTCTACCATCTTAAAAATAATGTCACCCTCAACTCCACACCCTCATGCAATTATCAGTCATTCTTCTCCCCTGCCAGAATAAACTCAAAAGAGTTGTCTACATTAACTCCTCAGTCTACTCCAAACATGCTTCCTCCCCATCACTACCCTGAAAGTGCTTTCACTCAGGTCACCAATGACCTTCATACCATTAAATTCAAAGAATTCTTTCAATCATTATCTTACTTGGCATCTCAGTGGTATTTGACATTATTGACTGCTTCCTCTTTATTGAGACACTTTCTTCCATTAGCCTCTTTGTTCTTCTCCTACCTCTCTGAGAATGCCTTATTGGTTTCCTTTGGGGGCTCATTTTTCTCTAACTGGCTTTTCAATGTTGGAGTTCCTCAAATCTGCATTATATTCTCCCCTTATACTCTTTCACTAGGAAATCTTGTCTATGATCATGTTATGTATCCCATATTTATATCTCTACTGAGATGACTGAAACACAACTCAAGTTCAATACACCCAAGACCAAACCTAGGATCTCCTCCTTGAGATCTGGTTCTTTACCAGTGTCCCCTTTTTTGCAGTGAATGGAATCTCCAACTACCCAGTTATGCAATTCAGAAACCTAGGAGTTATTCTCAGCAATCCCTCTCCCTCATATCCAATCCATCACTAAGTTCTGTTTTACCTCTTAAAGAGTTTCTTAGTCCATCCACATCTTTCCAATGACACTGCCAGCCACCACCCTTGTCTACTTTCCTGTCATCTCTCATTTTATCTATTACAGTAGACTGTTCTCCACATATCCATGCTGCCTTCTCTCCAACCCAGAGTGATGTTTTCAAAAGTTAAATCTGCTTGTGTTATCATCTCGTATAACAATCCTCCAATAATTTCCTATGACTCCTGAAAGAATAAAGAACTATTAATATGGCCTATGAGATCCTGTAAGATCTTGTCAAACTTACATCTCTAGCCTCAGCTCACATCACTTTCTCCCTCATGCTCTATGCTCCAGCCATGCTGGCCTTCTTTTAGTTCCAAATATACCATTCATTGTTGGCCACAGGGCCTTTGCACATGCTTTTTCCACTTACTGGAACACTCTCTCCGCTTCCCACCTCCATCTGTTTTGCTTGGCTAATCCTACTTAATACTCAGATCTTAGCTCTAGCATTACTTCCTCAAGGAAGGTTTCCTAGACCAGTCCATCTAGGATAGGTCAGGTTCCTTTGTTATATCTCTCAAAGAAATGTCTTCCTTTCTTCACAGTACTTATCTCAGTTGGGCTTCACCCTTATTTGTGTGATTCCTTGGTTTATTACTGTCTCAACCACTACACTCCAAACTTCATCAGAGCAGGAGCCATGTCTGTTTTTGTTTCTCCCTGTTTATCTAGCAGCAAGTATAGTGCTTAACACATAGATGGTCAGTATTTGTTGGATGAATGAATGAATGAATGAATGAGTAAGCAAGTGGATGAATAGACACTTCAAGTGAAGCCATCCCCTCCCCATTACAGGGATGTGGCTTTGCTCTAACAGATCTGCTAGCATGACTGTGTTTTAATACCAAACATGAACCACACAATGTAGAAACAGAGGGTCTTTCCCTCGTAGTTGCCTCCGGAGGTACTAAATTCTCCTCAGTGAAGGTATCTAAGCAGAAATTGAATGACTTTCTTGTAGTTAAATATCGATAAGAAGAAACTTTTGCCATCCAAGGTTTTATGATTCTAGGGTTTGGTACACAGAAAGTGTAGCTTGAACAAAGAGGATTCAGACACCCTCTGGGATAGAAAAAGGAAAAGACATGGAAGAAACCACTTTAGGATCCTAGCCCCATTGACACCACATTCATTTCCTTCCCTCTCCAAAGAAGTTCTCTTCTAGTCCATATTTGGGAGGACCAGCATTTTTTCTACATTGAGGATTGCTATGGGCGGTGGTTAGAGATTCTTTAACTTCCAAGTCTCTCCCAGTTCTGTCATTCGCTGGCAACCTTGCTTCCAATTTTCAACTTTCCTGCTTAAATTTAAAGCTATTTCCTCTTGCTTCTCATAGTAAGGATGGAAGTACACTGCTCCAGCTATATCCAAAGAGTTCTTAATAAAGGTTATTGTTTTGGGCTGGATATAAGTCCCCACATTTCACAGTACAGAGAATTGAGGTGCCATCTGTTATACTGTATGTGGGCCACTCTTGTTATTCGGATGTTAAGGGCCTTGTAAGGTTGAGCTGTTGTTAGACTGTAGGGGTCAAAGCCATGCCTCTCAGTGTAAGGGACTGGCTCTCACCTAAACTGTGGGTTAATAAATGGTATCAATCATAACCTTGAGGATCACCTGAGAAAACAGTATATTTGTCAGAGAGGGAACCAGGGCTGAGGAGGAGGTCTCTAGGACGTCTGGGAATCAGGTTTCTGTAATATTGGCTGGGAGGGAACCTAGCCCTCAAATACTTCCTCACTGAAGTTGCAGGTGAGAGGTGACCACCCTGTGAACACAGGCCAGGGACAGAGAGGGAAGGGGCCAGGCCTCTGACCCTTTGGAGCCTGGATGTAGTACAGACAGTGTGTCAGTCCCAGAGAAGGGTTAGCCATGGTTGGCTCAGAGATGTTGCTGTGGAAGCTGAGCTGTTTGGGTTTCTGTCATTGCCCCATGCTTCCCCCAGAGTGCTTCAGGAAGCTCTTTGTGCACATGCTTCCTGCTGCCTCTGCCGTGCCCAGGAAAAACCAAAGATTGGCTTCGTTGCCCTCACAGGCCAGAGTGTTAAAAAGAGAGTGGCACATGCCTGGAGCTGGATATGTGGCAGTAGAGTCAATGAGAAAGAGGCAGAGCCCTACCATGGGGCCCACTATAAGGGTCCTGGGAGTGAGAACTTCCTTCCTGCATACCCTCCTTCCCAAGGTCTTCTTTGCTCCAGTCTGAGAGACTCCATGTTCTGTTTTGCTAAAGGAGTGACAGTGGTAAGGTCAGAGTGAGACCTAGGGCCCTAAGGAGAAAGGGGAGATGTAATAGACCAGCGTTGGGAGGCAACCACAGCCTCTTCCCCATGGAGATTCTCTTTTCAGTGCAATGGGTGTCCCATAATGAGGGAAGTGGTTTCTTTATTCACTGGGTAGTTTCTCATGGTTCGACAAGAGACCTATCTATAGAGACAGAAGTAGATTTTCCAGTTGGCATTGGGCAGATGGGGTCCGTCCAGCACTGCTCTTTAGATCCTCTCTGGAGCCAGCCCCCTAGGCTGGGCAAGGCCTTGGTCAAAAGGCTCCTGGTCTGGGATCTGGTGTAGATTGCTTGTGAAGGCCAGAAAGCCCCTCTTTGCAGCTTCCTGCCTCATCAAGCCATAGGGAGCTGCCTAGTGAAGGTGATGAAAGGCAGGACCAAGGGGCAAGGAAGGGCCTCCATCCTCCACAACTCAATACCAAGTTACTGTCTGCCTCATCTTCTGCCACCAGCAGAGCTGAATATAGAAGGGAACTCAGTGGAGGTCATAAAGCAGCAGAACTGGGCTGAGCAGTAGACTCCAAGTTACCCTGGATGCTGGTCCATCCGTAATCTGGAACTCTGATGGAAGGAAGACCTGGGTTTCCTAGACTTGGGCTTCTCCCTCAGTCCCTCCCACAACCTGCTCCTGTACCGCTTCTGGCTAGGGGCCCACACCCTGGCATATGCTGCACTTTGGCTCTGTAGCTGTCCTGTCCCCTGGAGGGTCTGTGATTCTCCTCCTTAGTTTTGGGGCATGGTACAGTGATCTAAAAGTTGCCTCTTTCAGCTGGCCTTGTGGTCTCTAGTCTATGGCTCCCACCCTCTTTGGGAAGCAGCACTTTGGTAGTAAAAACAGTACAGACACTGGAGTCAGGCAGGCCTGGTTTTGCCTCCCAGCCCAGCACAAACCATCAGAGCCTATCAGTTTCCCTATCAGCAAAATGGGAAAAAAAGCTACTTCATAAGGTTGTTGTGTAGATAAAATGTCATGATGGCTCTAAAGTGTCTGCTACATGGCCCTTAGTATGTATTAGTCCACCCTGAACTGTTCCTTGTAGGACAAGGTAGGCGTTCCCTTTTCGTCTCTCATGGTGTCTTTATTCTGTTGCTTGAGACACATTCCCTAGCAGGTTATTAAGTCTGGCTCTCAGCTAACAAGAAATTCTCAGAGGGAACAATTTCTGTGTATAGCAGAGGCTTGTGGGCTGGGTGCTTGTCTTCATGCCCCTCAGGACAAACATCCTCCGAGATCCAGAGAAAGGGAGTCTCTGTGCCCTTGCTGCTCAGGTATGAGTGGGACAAATGTGTGTGAGGGAGTGTTAGGGGGAAGTGATTCCCACCCTCAGGATAAAGAATGCAGAGGGAGAAAGCCCCACAGACCTTCTAGTGGCTATCTCAGAAAGGAGTCAGGAGATAGAGCCCAACATCTTCATTCTCAATCTCCTCAATCTGGGAACTTTGGAAGATGGAAGCTTTGCCATTTTATGTTCATTCCACTGTAACAATTCACCAAACCTAGTACGTGCAACGTGTTGCTTTTGTTACTTCTGTTTTGCCTTGGTGGTAGTCGACAGAGCTCTCTACCTGAGGGTTATCTTTGGATTTATTTTGGAGGGAGTGCCAGGATGACTTTATCTCACTCTTTAGCCAGCCCAAAGGAGAGTTGTGCTGCACCTAAAAGGATGAGTGCCAATGGCAGCTTTACAGAGGAAAGGAAAGGAGGCTGAATCCCTAGGTCTTCAGGAAGGAAGCCAGTGGATCTCTCAGAGTTGTTACGAACTTCACACATGGTCTGGGAGCTTAGGAGGAAAAGCAGGTGAGGCTTCTGCAAGGTATCCCTCAGGGAAGCTCAGCGCTTTCAAAGGTTGATCTAAACTCACATCTGGGCCTGTTTGTTGTATCAGCTATGTGGCCTCTTGAGTGGATGCCCTTTGAGGCTCTGATATGTCAGTTATCAGTCTCTCTCTTCCTGTTCTGAAGTCTGAGCTCAGCTCTAGACTATTCCAATAAGGACCTATTTTTCAAGGAGTGCTTCTGGCTTTCAGCTCATTTGTGGGATGTGGATGGCCAATGTCTTCTGAGTTTAGTAACTAATTAAGACTCACCCTCTTCCCCAAGGAATCACTGATGATTCACCCTTTTGGTGTACCCAAGGGGAGGGTGAAACTCTTCTCAGAGTCCCTAAACTGCCTTCGTATAATATCTGGGTACCTTAAATTTATGGACCATAAAAGTAAAAAGGTGGCTTTTCCAAGCCAGAGAAACCAACGTGGTAGACATGGAGAAAAGCCATTGCTACAGTGATCTGGGGATGAAGTTGAGACAGCTGTTCTGAGCAGGAGTTCTTCTAGGCTGGCACAGCTCAGGCTAGAATATCAAAAGTGGGAGAATGTTTCTATGTGAGAGTCAGTTAGGGAGGGAAAGATTTCTATGCACAGACGTAGTAAGGACTGAAATAAATTATATGCAAAGAACTGTCCTCCTCCTTTACTATGCTTTGAACTTCTCTACTGTGGTATTTTGGGTCCCCAAGCCTGTTCTGGTGTTCTGGAGCCTTTCATCTTCTCTGACTTCTCTGGCTGCTCTTTGGACCGCCTCCACCCTCTACATTGGGTTTCATATGATTTGGGCTTCAGGGAGGTGATGCTGCCTAGGACTGAGCTGCCTCGGATTGAGCTGACCCAGCATGACTCTGTGCACAGGAGCAAACAGATTCTAACCCAGGAGTTCTGAGTCTAGGCTAAGGGTTCTGTAAATTAGCCTCTGCTGCCCACCCCCCCATGGTAACTGAGGTTACTTTTTCTCACCTGAGGTGACTTGTGAAAAAAGGCTGTCAGACCTCCAAATTACTGGTCACTTTCCCCAGCCCCTTATAGCTACCTCGACCCTCTCTGCAGTGCTGCCATGAACATAGCTCTCTCTTGGGACAGGGGAAAGACACAACTTGGTCAAGTCCTGAGACTGGTAAGGTTCAGGCCATCACTGAGAGGGGCTGCTGCCCACTTTGGCCTGTATCCAGACCCCCCCCCCCACATCAGGGCTCTTTTAAGGATGTAGGGAGTGAATGGAGAAAGAAGGTGTTCAAGACACTGGGAATGGGATACTTTCTCTCAGAGCATGCTCAGTCTCAAAGTCACCAGCCTGAAGGCCCCTGAGATCCCTGAGCACCCATCTCAAAGTCTAAGAGCATGAGCCTTCCCAAGTATGCCTTGAAGTTAACTCAGGAGCCATGACTTAGCTTCTATTGTTCTTTGCCAGGTAGCTCTGGCAGGGCAGACATGGCCCAGAGCCCAGCTGGCCCACCTTTCACCCTCTGGGCTCTGCACACCTTTGGACATTAGGGCGTGGATGGAAGAGGAAGCAGGCTCTTGATCTGATGCAAAAGATGTAGGCTTCTCTGTGGACCTCAGGGAAACGTCCCATTGCTCTCAGAGAGAGTACTACTCTACCTACTGAGCCAGAAAATGAGTTCAAGGCCAAGCCTGACCACCCAGACAAGTTTGGAGGGTTTATGCCTCTCTGATTATGAGCTGGCAGAGTAAGGATACCAGTGGCATCCCACCTCCCAGCTTAAGAATTAGGTGGGGAGAGGGCTCCTAGAAATAGATCTAGCAACTTTCATCCTGGGCTCTAAGGCCATCCCTCAGCATGCTGGGAAACCGCTGCTCATTTTCACTTCTGGCTCCTTCCTTCAGGTATTCCTTATATAAATCCTTCCTGTATCCAAGACCCCTACCCCATCCCAGAGGCAGAGCTTGACCTATCTAGGGGCAAAGTTAGAAATCTGAAGTCATAATAATAAAGACCTCTAGATGCTTTATATGTATTATTTCATTAATCCTCATAAAAACCTTGTGAAAGAGGGATCATAATTCTTTTTTACAGATGCATAAACCAAGGCTCAGAGAGGTGAGATTGCCAGAGTCTCACAGACAGGTCGTGGAGGACTATCTGGCTTTTAAGCCAGGATTCTTATAGAATATCACTCTGCCACCTTTTGTTATTTTAGATCCCTTCCTCTTCCTTACTCTTTATATCCTACTAAATGCCAAATTTATAGATTCTACTTTATAAATAGCTTCTATGTCTGCTCCCTCCCCTCTTCCTTTCTCTCCCTCCTCTCTTCCTTTCTCTTGTCTCCTATATTCTCTCTTGTAATTGAAATAAAATTTGCATACAGTGAAATGCACATATCTCAAATGTTATAACTCAGTGAGTTTTTATGAATGTGTACATTGTATTTTTACCACTTTAAATCAAAATATAAAACATTTTTATCACACTTGAAAGTTCTCTCATTTGCACTTTCAGTTAATCCTTGGCCCCCACAGGCAACCATGGATATATTTTCTGTTAGTATTCTAGAATTTCATATAATGGAATAACACAGTATACACTTTTTAGGATTCTACTTATTTTGATCATATAATGTTTTTATATTCTACACGTTGTGTGTATCAGATATTGATACTTTACGCCCCCCCCTTTTTTTGGTAACAGCTTTATTGAGCTATAATTCACATACTATACAGCTTACCCATAGAAGTGTTCACTGGTTTTTAGTATATTCACAGTCATGCAACCATCACCACATCGATATTAGGACATTTTCATTAATCCAAAAAGAAACTCCAAACCCCTTTGCCATCACCCTTCAGCTCCCCCCACCCGTGCCCCCAGCCCTAAACAACCATTAATCTATTCTGTACCTCTATAGATTTGCCTATTATGAACATTTCATACAAATGGAATAATATGTTTTTATTGTGACTGACATCTTTCACTTAGCATAATGTTTTCAAGGCTCATTCATGTTTAGCATGTATCAATAAGTACTTCGTTTCTTTTTATGGCCAAATAATATTTCATTGTATGGATATACAACATTTTGTTCATCCTTTCTTCAACTGATGGACATTGGGTTTGTTCCCACCCTTTGGCTAACATGAATAATGCTGCTATGAATATGCATGTACAAGTCTTTGTGTGGACATGTTTTCATTTTTCTTGTTTCATATGGTTACCCCATGTTTACATTTAGAGTAACTGCCAAACTGGGAATGTCTTAATTTTTCCTTCATTTTTGAAAAATAGTTTTGCCATATATGTTTCTTGGTTGATAATTTTTACTTCTTTCAGCACTTTGAATATGTCATCCCCACTGCCTTATAGTCTTCATTGTTGTTGATTAGAAGTTAGCTGCTAATCTTATTAGGGCCCCTAGCATGTGATGATATGTTTTTCTCTTGCTGCTTTCAAGATTTTCTCCTTGTCTTTGTCATTCAACATTTTGACTATGATGTATCTGGGTGTGGCTCTCTTTGTCTTTATTGTACTTGGAGTTTATCAAGCTTTTCAGTGTGTGAGTTAATGTTTTTCATCAAATTTGGGAATTTTTCAGTCATTACCTCTTTGAGGATTTTTCTGCGCTTTTCTCTCTGTCCTTTCCTTCTGGTACTCCCATTACCTGTATGTTGCTGTATTTAATGATGTCTCACACTTCTCTGAGGCTCTGTTAATTTTTTCTTCTTCCTTTTTTCTCTCTGTTTTTCAGATTGTGTAATCTCTAATGATTTATCTTCAAGTTCACAGATTTTTTCTACCAGCTCTAATTACTCTTAAACCCCTCTAGTGAATCTTAAAGTTCCAGTTATTATATTTTTAGCTCCAGGATTTCCATTTGGTTCTCTTAAAAAATAATTCCTATCTCTTTATTGATATTTTCTATTTGATGAGACATTGCCATCATAGCTTACTTTACTTTTTAAATCTTAGTTTCCTTTAGTTCTTTGAACATATCCATAATAGCTGTTTTGAAATCTGTCTACTAAGTCTGACATCTGTGCTTCTCTACAGGCAGTTCATATTGCCTACTTTATTTCCTGTTTATGGGTCACACTTTCCTGTTGTTTGCACATCTTGTAATTTTTTTGAAAACTGAATATTTTAGATAATATATTGTAGCAACCCTGGATACTGATTCCCCTGGTCCCTTGGGGGCTTGTTTTTATTGTTGTTTGCTTGTTTTCTTGGTTATGGTTTAGTGACTTGGCTGGACTATTTCAGTGATATCTGTTTCACCTACAGTATGCTGCCTATTCTGTCACTCCTCAGAGGCACAGCCTTGGGCAAGTGCATAGTCTCCTTGAATGCCTGGGCTGGTCTTCCTCTGGTATCCCACCCAGTTGTTAGCCTCAACTAATTGCTAGCTGATTTGTCTGTTGTTTGTAATGATGGCCTGGGGATATGAATCACTCCATGGTCTAATCTGATTAAAGTAGATTCCCTTTGTAGAAGCAGAGTGTTAACCAGTGTTTGGGGCCGCTCAGATCCCACATAGGCTCTGTGTCTTTCTGTTAAACTTCTAGGTGGTATACCATTTTGCTTGTTGCTTTGAGTATTCTGGAGCTACTAACCTCCTTTTAATTGTTCACCATCAAGGTCTCCATTGTTTTGAACAACACTCTCAGGCATGAACTTCCCCACACTCTATTCCAAATAATGTCAGTTCCTTTGAAGAGGGCTACAGAGCTCTCTGTTTAAAAATATTTTTTTTCTCTCAGTTTTAGTGAGATATAATTGACATGCAGCACTATATAAGTTTAAGGTATACAACATAACACTTTGATTTACATGCATCATAAAATTATTGCCACAATAAGTTTAGTGAACATTCATCACCTCATATAGATACAAAAATAAGAAATAAAAAAAGATGTTTTACTTGTGATTAGAACTGTTAGGATTAACAACTTTCAACTATAATATACAGCAGTGCTAATTATATTTATCATATTGTACACTACATCCCTAGTACCTATTTATCTTATAACTAGGAGTTTGTACCTTTGGACTGCCTTCATCCAATTTCCTGTCTCCCCACTCCCTGCCTCTGGTAACCACAAATCTGATCTCTTTTTCTATGAGTTTGTTTGTTTTTGAAGTATAATTGACCTACAACATTGTTTGTTCCTGTTATGCAGCATAGTTATTTGATATTTCTGTACATTTCAAAATGATCACCATGATAAATCTAGTTACCATATATCATTATACAAAGATATTACATATTTATTGACTATATTCCCACACTATATATTTCATACCTGTGACTCATTTATTTTGCATTTGGAAGTTTGTACCTCTTAATCTCCCTCACTTTTTTCTCTCCTCTTCTCACTGCCCTCCCCTCTAGCAACCGCCAGTTTGTTCTCTGAATCTATGACTCTGTCTCTGTTTTGTTATGTTTGTTCATTTGTTTTGTTTTTTAGATTCCACATATAAGTGAAATCATGCAGTATTTGTCTTTGATTTATTTAACTTAGCATAATACCCTTTAGGTCCATCCATGTTGTTGAAAATGGCAAGATTTCATTTTTTTGTGACTGAGTAATATTCCATTGTGTGTACATCTACCTATCTATTTATCTATCTCACATCTTTATCCATTCATCTATTGATGGGCACTTAGGTTGCTTCCCATATCTTGGCTATTATAAATAATGCTGTAATGAGCATAGGGGTGCGTATATCTTTTCTAATTAGTGGTTTCATTTTCTTCAGATAAATACCCAGGAATGGAATTACTGGATTGTATGGTAGTTATATTTTTAATTTTTTGAGGAACCTTCATACTATTTTCCATGGTGGCTGCACCAATTTACATTCCCACAAACAGTGTATGAAGGTTCCCTTTTCTCCACATTCTTGCCAACGTTTGTTATTTGTTGTCTTTTTGATGATAGCCATTCTGACAGGTATGACATGATATCTCATTGCATTTTTTTTTTGTTGTTGTTGTTGTTTTTTTTGTGGTATGCGGGCCTCTCACTGTTGTGCCCTCTCCCGTTGCAGAGCACAGGCTCTGGACACGCAGGCTCAGCGGCTATGGCTCATGGGCCCAGCCGCTCCGCGGCATGTGGGATCTTCCCGGACTGGGGCACAATCCTGTGTCCCCTGCATCGGCAGGCGGACTCTCAACCACTGAGCCACCAGGGAAGCCCCTCATTGCGGTTTTGATTTGCACTTCCCTGATGATTAGTGATGTTGAGCATCTTTTCATGTGCCTGTTGGCTAGCTATATGAATTCTTTGGGTTTTCTTCCTTTGCATTTTTTTAAAAAAATGTATAGTTTATTTTTTTAAAAATGTATTTATTTTATTTTTATGGCTGTGTTGGGTCTTAGTTGCGGCACATGGGATCTTCGTTGTGGCATGTGGGATCTTTCATTGTGGTGCGCGGGCAAGCTTCTCTCTAGTGGCATGCAGGCTTAGTTGCCCCGCGGCATGTGGGATCTTAGTTCCCCAACAAGGGATCAAACCCACGTCCTCTGCATTGGAAGGCGGATTCTTAACCACCGGACCACCAGGGAAGTCCCCCTATGAATTCTTTGGAAAAATATCTATTCAGGTCTTCTGTCCATTTTTTAATCAGGTTGTTTGCTTCTTTGACGTTGAGTTGTTGTATGAGATCTTTGTATATTTTGGATATTAACCCCTTATCAGATTTATCATTTGAAATGATTTTCTCCCATTCAGTAGGTGGCCTTTTCATTTCGTTGATAGTTTTCTTCACTGTGCAAAAGCTTTTTAGTTTGATATAGTCCCATTTGTTTATTTTTGCTTTTGTTTCCCTCCCCTGAGGAGACATATGCCCCAAAATATTACTAAGACCAGTGTCAAAGAGCATACTGCCTATGTTTTCTTCTAGAAGTTTTATGGTTTCAGGTCTTCCAGTTAAGTCCTTAATCCATTTTGAGTTTATTTTTGTGCATAGTGTGAGAGAGTAGTCCAGTTTGATTCTTTTGCATTTAGCTGTCCAGTTTTCCCAACACCATTTATTGAAGAGGCTGTCTTTTCCCCATTGTATATTCTTGACTGCTTTGTTGTAGATTAATTGCCCATGTAAGTGTGAGTTCTCTGTTCTTATGGTCTGTCTCTCTCTTGGGCAGAAACTCTGTGCCCTTATACAGGAGTTGGGGGAGTGGGCAGTGGCCTGATTCTTCTGCTACTGTGACACTACTACTCTATGAGCAGCGCTCACAGCTGAGGCAGTAGTCACTTTTGAACTTGCCCCTTTACCCTGTAAACAAGCTGGAACAAGGGCATTTGAGACCAAACTTTCTCAGCCTGTCATGCCTGGAGTCAAGCTTCTGCCTTATCAATGGAGATTGGGTTGGGGAAAGGAGACTGGTCCTCTTGGCAGTGTTTGCCCAAAGTAGAGCTTCTGAAATATGAATCTTGGAGGAATGAGAGATGCTGTTGGCTTGCCCCTCCAAAGATGAAACCATAGTGCCAGACTGGGAGCTAGACGAAGAGAGAGGCTTGTCTTCTTGGACACACATGACTGGTGTAGGAGCTGGGGTGTTGATAAGGAAGTGTGTCATGACTTAAAGGCCACAGACTCTGTCACACCTTTTTTCGAATAGATGTTTCTCCATTTGGTGTATACCTTTAGAACAGTTTCCAGAGACTTTAAATGGTTGTTTTAAAAATAATTTTCATCATTGAGATTGTTGTTTCTCTGGGGAGAGGGCTCGCAGCATTCCTCACACTGCAATTCTGGAAGTTAATATCCTTTATTCCTTTTTATTGCTGAGTAATATTCCATAATATTATCATGTATCCTCTACCCAGTTTCCCCCAAGGGTGACAGCTTGCTAAACTATAGTACAACATCATAACCATGGTATTAACATTGTTATAACCCACCAATTTTATTCAGCTTTCCTCAGTTTTGCTTGTATTCATGTGTGTGTGTGTCTGTCTGTCTCTCTGTCTGTATGTGTATGTGTTTAATTCTATGCCGTTTTATCACACATGTAGGTTCATGTATCCACCTCCAAAGTTAAGACATGGAACAGTTCCTTTACCATGAGGATCTCTTATGTTTCCCTTTAATAAACATACCCACCACCCTTCTACCTCCATGCCTCTCCCTAATTCCTGGTGACCACTAATCTGTTTTTTAACTCAATAATTTCATCATTTCAAAAGTGCTATATAGGGCTTCCCTGGTGGCACAGTGGTTGAGAGTCCGCCTGCCGATGCAGGGGGCACGGGTTCGTGCCCCGGTCTGGGAAGATCCTGCATGCCGTGGAGCGGCTAGGCCCGTGAGCCATGGCTGCTGAGCCTGCACGTCCGGAGCCTGTGCTCCGCAACGGGAGAGGCCACAACAGTGAAAGGCCCGCGTACCGCAAAAAAAAAAAAAAAAAAAGTGCTATATAGATGGAATCCTACAGTAAGTAACCTTGCAGGGTTAACTTTCTTTTCACTCAACATAATTCCTGCAGATTTATCTAAGTAGTTGTTTTTATCAATAGTTTGTTTCTTTTTATTGTTCCACAATATAGGTGTACCACAGTCTGTTTACCCATTCACCTGACGAAGGATATCTAGATTGTTTCTAGTTTTTGGCTACTATGATATTATGAACATTCGTGTACAGGTTTTTGTGTAAACATAAGTTTTCATTTCTCTTGGATTAATGCCCAAGAGTGCAATTGCTGGGTCATGTGGTCATTGTATGCTTAATTTAAGAAAGAAACTACCAGTCTACTTTCCAGGGTGGTTTTACTGTCTTACATTTCCATCAGCAATATATGAGTGATCCAGTTTCTCTGCATCCTTGCTAGCATTTGGTGTTGTCACTATTTTTTATTTTAGCCATTCTGATAGGTATGTTGTAATAACTCACTATGGTTTTAATTACCATTTCTCTAATGATGTGCTTATTTGCCCTTGTATACAATCTTTAGTAAAATGTCTATTCATGTTTGTTGCACATGTTCTAATTGGATGGTTTGCTTTTTTAATTATCGAGTTTTGAAAGTTCTTTATACGT
The DNA here is from genome assembly GCF_005190385.1 of Monodon monoceros. Lineage (NCBI taxonomy): Eukaryota > Metazoa > Chordata > Mammalia > Artiodactyla > Monodontidae > Monodon > Monodon monoceros. Next base: position 58,017,242 of record NW_021703779.1, on the reverse strand, counting down.
TCTAGATAGGAATCCTTTGTTGGCTATGTGCTTTGCAAATAACATTCCCAGTCTTTGATTTTTAACCCTCTTAAAAGTCTTATGCAGAGCAATAATTTTTAATTTTAATGAAATTCAATTTATCAACTTTTCCTTTTATATACTGGGCTTTTGGTGTTTATTCGTGATGTGCCTTGGTTTGGATTTTTTGTGTTTATACTTTGTGGTGTTCACTCAGCTCCTTGCATGGGTAAATTTATGTATTTTACCAATTTTAGGAAGTCCCAAACATTACTTTTTTAAATACTCTTTCAGTTGCATTCTCATTCTCTTCTCATTTTGGGACTGTGATGAAAAGAATGTTGGATTTTTGTTATTATTTCTCAGTACCTGAGATTCTCTTCATTTTGTTTTTAATCCTTTTTGTCTCTGTTGTTCAGATATGGTAAATTCTACTGACCAGTCCTCAAATTTACTGATTTTATCCTCTGTCATCTCCACTCTACTATTGAGCCTATGAGGCAAGTTTTAAATTTCTGTATTGTATTTTCCAGTTCCATAATTTCCAGTTTTTTGTAACTTCCATTTATTTTCTGGGATTTTTTATTTTTTTTTGTGGTACGTGGGCCTCTCACTGTTGTGGCCTCTCCCATTGTGGAGCACAGGCTCCGGACGCGCAGGCTCAGCGGCCATGGCTCACAGGCCCAGCCGCTCCGCGGCATGTGGGATCCTCCCAGACCGGGGCACGAACCCACGTCCCCTGCATTGGCAGACACTCTCAACCACTGCGCCACCAGGGAAACCCGATTTTCTATTTTTTTACTTGTTTCCAGTGAATGTGTAACTGCTTGTTGAAGCATTTTTATGATGGCTGTTTTATGATCCTTGACAGATAGTTCCAACATCTGATTCATCTTGGTGTTGGTGTTATTTGATTGTTTTTTTCTCTTCACATTGTGATTTTTCTGGCTCTGATTCTTTTTATGAAGATCCAGATGATTTTTTATTGTATCTTGAACATTTTGGCTATTATGTTGAAAGACTCTGGGTCCTATTTAAATCTTTTATTTTAGCAGGCAGTTCATCCTGTTTAGGTATAGCACACTGGTCGTGGCCTGCTTTTGTAGGCTCTGGTTCCAATGATAATTTAATTTTCATAGCCTTTGCTATTCTCTCTTCATCTGCTTGGTTTATCTGGTGCTGCTTGTGTTCCCATTGTTCTCTGATGGGGCGGAAGCTCTTTTCCCAGTTCAGGCTGCCTAATGCGTGTATTATAGGTGGGAAAAGGGATTCTCTACTCAGAGGGAAGAAGAATGCTTCCTGGTCCAAGCCACTTGTGGTCCCTCTTGCCACTGGCCTTGCTTCTCACCCATTTTGGAGGGAAGTCTCTGGCTCTGTGGCAGAGGGGGATTGCTTTCTGGTCAGGTGCTTCTTGTGGCAGGATTGCCCCCCATCTGTGGGACACTGAGTGGTTTCAGGCACAGACAGCTTGCTGCAATGGGATTTTCCTTGTTGGTACCCCTGAGCGGCCATGTTTCATGTCCCTGCTTGGAGCAGAGGAGTCTCAGGCCCATGGGTACAAATAAGTTTCCAGGTCTAGGTCATTTGTTATGGTGGGGTACCCCTTGCTGATGCTCTCTGGCCACATATTGTCTCTCTGTGGGGGAGGAGATTCTTGGACCTGGCGTGGAAGGAGAAGCTTGCTCTGGCCACTTATTGCCAGAGTTGATCCCCATTAATCCCCCTTGCCAGTGCTGCTAAGATCACTTGGGGTTATTACTGGGGCTCTCGTTCCATCTGGGAAAGAAATGAACCTACCTGGCTTCCTTGTATTGCTAGGTTGGGGGTCAGTTATGATAGGCCTGGGTCAACGTCTGTTGAGTAGGAGATCGTTAGGTGCCCTGCTGATGTGCCTTTCTTCAAGTCCTTGGCTCTCTAAACAGTTCACTGTCCTCTTTCCACCTTTCATAGTTCTCTTTTTATTGCCTCACATGTTGTTTCTAGGATTACTAATTGCAGCAAAGAGAACAGGGATGAATTAGTCTACATCATCATGTCTGGTGTCATGGAAATCTAGGTAACTTTTAAAGAGAACCAAATACATTTTTCAGAATGAAAAATGTAATTGTTAATTTAAAATATTCAATGGATAGGTTAAATAGCAGGTTAGACAAATAAAGAGACCTTTAGTGATCAGAAAAGTAGATCTGAAGAAATTGTTCAGAATGCAGCAGAGAGAGAGAAAGTGATAGTAATTATAAGTGAGAACTTAAAAGATATGGATGATAGAATGAGAAAATCTAACATAAATCTAGTTGCATTTCTAGATGGAGAGAATGCAGAAAATGAGAGAGAAACAAAATTCAAAGAAAAATTGCTAATTTCCCTTTATTGATGAAAGACATGGATACTTAGATTTGGTAATTACAACAAATCCCAGGCAGAACAAATACAAAGAACGCTATGCAGAGACACATTGTGGTAAAAAGATAGAGAATGTCTGAAAAGGGACCAAACAGAAATAAGGAATTATTTCCAAAGGAATGACTATTAAACTGAGAGAAGATTTCTCAAAAGCAACAAAGTCAGAAGATAGAGGGATAATACTTTCAAAGTGTCAAGGGAAAGTATCTGTCAATCTAGAATATTCATCCTTGAAAAGCTAATATTGATGAATAAGTGCTAAATAAAGACTTTTTCAGATATGTAAAATCAGATGCTCACTAAAGGATCTTCTCAAACAAATTTCCAGAAAAAAGAATGAGATGCAAAAAAGAATAATGAGCAAAGAAACTTAGATAAATATAAACAACTATTACCTATGTGAAACAATGTAGTGACTGAGTTGGGGAGTTTTGAAAAGGGTGGGATTAAATTACTGGACAACAATAAGCTGAGGGGGTGATCAACATTAAAGCATTAGAAGATCCTTGTATCATTTGGGAGAAAGGTAGAGATACTGATTGAATTTAGACTTGGTTCATTTAAGTATGAATACTGAAATTTAAGTGTAACTACTAAAAGAATAGAAATGGAGCATACAACATACCATCCAGCAGAGGGAAAAATTGAGCAAGAAAACCTCAATTACTTGTAAATAAGACAGAAAAGGAGAAAAAAGAAGCATAAAAAAAGAGTAAATATAAAACATTAAATTAGATGGTATGAATAAATAAAAAGTATGTCAGTGATCAAAACAAATGTAATTAGCTGAAATCCACCAAAGTACTGAAATTTCAAATTGATAATTATTTTTTTTCAAAATCCAGTTGTATATTGTTACAAAGACATACCTAAAACATAAAGACCATATACTCTGGTCACAGTGCAATTAAGTTAGAAGTCAATAGTGAAAAAGTAACTTTAAAAAATATAATTTTTTAACATGTTTATTGTAGTATAATTGCTTTACAATGGTGTGTTAGTTTCTGCTTTATAACAAAATGAATCAGTTATACATATACATATGTCCCCATATCTCTTCCCTCTTGCATCTCCCTCCCTCCCACCATCCCTATCCCACCCCTCTAGGTGGTCACAAAGCACCGAGCTGATCTCCCTGTGCTATGCAGCTGCTTCCCACTAGCTATCTATTTTACATTTGGTCGTGTGTATATTTCCATGACACTCTCTCACTTCATCCCAGCTTACCCTTCCCCCTCCCTGTATCCTCAAGTCCATTCTCTACACCTGCACCTTTATTGCTGTCCTGCCCCTAGGTTCTTCAGAACCATTAAGAAATATATAGAAATTTTTAAAAAGATGTTTGATTAACTCATGGATCAAAGAAGGAGCCATAATGTAAATTAGAGTATATTTATAACTGAATGGTAATAAAAATACCTCACATCAGAATCTGCAGAATTCAGCAAAGGAATAGTGTACTTAGAGACAGATTTATAGCCTAAAGTACCTTTATACAGAAATAAGAAAGAATGAGCATTTATACATTAAGTGCCCAACTTAGGAAATTAGAAAGGAAAAAATGAAATAAAGCCAAAGAAAGTAGAAGGAAGGAAATAACAAAGATAAGAGCAGGAATTAATAAAATTGAAAATGAAGCTATAATAGGATTTAACTACCAAATTGATAATTGAAAAGATTAGTTCTTTGGAAATAGATAAACCTTTGACAATGCCTGTCAATTAATAAAGAAATAAGGGGGAAAAAAATGAAAGAAGGAGGACTTCCCTGGTGGTCCAGGGGTTGAGAGTTTGTCTTGCAATACAAAGGATGCCTGGTTGGGGAACTAAGATCCCACATGCTGCAGGGCAACTAAGTCCATGCCCCGCAACTACAGAGCCCATTTGCTCTGGAACACGAGCGCCACAACTAGAGAGAAGCCCACACACCACAACAAAAGATCCTGTGTGCCGAAACAAAGACTTGACACAGCCAAAAATTAAATAAATATTTTTTAAAAATGAAAGAAGATTCACAACTAGAAATACAGAAAACATTAAAAATAATGTTATTACCATGATCTATTTTATTACAATAATCTGAAATCTTAAACAAAATGGACAATATCCTGGGCAAATATAACTTAACAAAAATGACTGCAGAAGAAATAGAAAACCTGAATAGACCTATAAGCCTTAAAGCAATGAGTCAAAGGTAGAATTCTACCATACTCCTCACTCCAAATCTCACAACCCAGATGATTTCACAGGTGAGTTCTCTCCACATTCAAGAAACAGATGAATCCAATCTCATACAAAACTTATTCAGGGAATAGAAAAATAAGAAAAATTCTCCCCCAGTTCATTTTATGGGGCTTTATAACCTTGGTAACAAAATTGACAAGGACATTAAAAAAATGGAAAAATAATAGGTCAATCTCTCATATGATCATAACAAAAATCCTATACAAAATATTAGTATCTCTGTGGAGAAAATGTTAAAACTTTGTTGAAAAATATTAAAGAGATCTAAATGAATAGAGATGTATGCCATATTCATAGATAGAAACACACAATATTGTAAATGTCTGTTATCTCCCAAATTAATCTATAAATCCAATACTATTCCAGTCAGAATCCCAACCAGGTTTTTCTTGGTGTAACTTAAAAAGCTGATTATAAATGTTATGTCAAAAGGCAAAGGGCCAAGATTAGCAATAATCCTTTAAGATAGGTAGGTTTTGTGCCTATTTCATATATGAGAAAACTGAAGCACAGAATGGTTAAGTAATTTGGTCAGGGTCACATAGCCAGTAAGCAGCAGGACCAGAACTTAAACCCAGGAAATTTGGCTCCAGATTCCACACTTTTAAAATCCACACTAGGGAATTCCCTGGCAGTCCAGTGGTTAGGACTCTTCACTTTCACTGTTGAGGGTGCAAGTTCAAGCCCTGATCGGGGAACTAAGTTACTGCAAGCCATGCAGCCAATAAATAAATAAATAAATAAATAATTTTTAAAAAAGAAAAAAAAATCCACACTAGATAATTTTGAAGAACAATTTGGGGGGGTTCACTCTGCCTCATATTAAGACTGACATAGAGCTATAGTGATTTAGAGAGTGGTATTGGTACAAGAGAAGACAAAGTGGCCAATGGAACAGAATAGAGAATCTAGAAATAGATACAAAAGACCAGTGCTAACAAGGAAGCTGTAATTAAAATTCATTCATTCAACAGATGTTTATGAAGCATCAACTATGTGGTAGGCACTAGAAATATAGCAATGAATAAGAGACAAGTCTCTTCTCTCATGGAGTTTACATTTTAGTGGAGGAAGACAGAAAAGAAATATGTAAAGCTTTAGAATATCCTAAGTAGTTTGCCATAGTGAAGTGGGTGCTATTGTGGCAGCAGGAAACAGTGAAATCAGCAGAAGCCCATGAGCCCTGTGGAACATATTGCTGTAGGTAATGTTGAGGCAGTGGGAGGAGTGGTTAATAATTTCAGAGATCTGGCATGGGGCCAGTAGTAGCTTCTCTATTTTAGATTAGGATTGGTTGGGCAGGTGGGGCAGGAGGAGAGCCAGGCCAGGTTTCCTAAATGTTCAGCACCCCCATCGTGATGAGCAGTGTTTGGCAACAGAGATGCTTCCTTCAGGGTGTCGTCGGCAGCCTGGACCTTTCCCAAGGCATTGACCGAGTGGTGACAGGTAGTGCAGGGAAGTGACAGCAATGGCATTCTCATTATTGAGGCCATGGGATTTTGGGTGAAGCACAATGGTCATACAGGACATTTGGGTCAGCCTTTGAATGAAGGCGCTAGGATATCATGTGGTACAAGCAGGGGAGTGTCCTGTTAGATTTAGATATGAAGCCACCAAATGTCCCTGTGGATTATATTCAGAATTTCTACTGTCCACAGAAATGAACTTCTGGAATAGCATCGTGGCAAGAATTTCTTTTTGTTCTTTTTTAAGACTTGGAGATAATTTTAAAAAATTGAGGTATAGTTGATTTACAATGTTGTGTTAGTTTCAGGTGTACAGCACAGTGATTCAGTTATATATATATATATATTTTTTCAGATTCTTTTCCATTATAGACTATTACAAGATATTGAATATAGTTCCCTGTGCTATACAGTAGGTCTTTGTTGTTTATCTATTTTATATATAGTAGTGTGTATCTGTTAATCCCAATTCCCAATTTATCCCTCCCACCTTTCCCCTTCATAACCATAAATTTGTTGTCTATGTCTGTGAGTCTGTTTTATAAATAAGTTTATTTGTATAATTTTTTTACATTCAACATATAAGTGATATCATATATTTGTCTTTCTCTGTCTGACTTACTTCACTTAGTATGATAATCTCAAGGTCCATCCATGTTGCTGCAAATGACATTCTTTCTTTTTTATGGCTGAGTTATATTCTATTGTGTATATGTACCACATCTTCTTTATCCATTCCTCTGTCAATGGACATCTAGGTTGCTTCCATGTCCTGGCTATTGTGAATAGTGTGGCAGGAATTTCAACCATACTGACCTCTTTGTTTTTTCAAACATACTTTATCATTTTTACCTCAAGGCCTTTGTGCTTGCTGTAATAATCTTCTTTCATACATCTTCGGTATTTCAACTCAAATATCTCCTCTTTAAGATAGGCCTTCTCTGACTACCCTATGTAAAGTGAACCCTCCGTCACTCTCTATCACATCCCATTGCTTAATAATCTTCTTAACACTTACCACTATCTAAAGTTATCTTGTATATTTGTTTACTAGTTTACTTTTCTATTTTCTACTCATATGTAACCTCTGGGAAGAGAGAAACCACTTCTTTTTGGATCACTGCTTTATCCCCATATAGTAAATGCTCAATAAATATTTGTTGAGGAAAGAAGGAAATGTATCTGCCAGGGGAGCAAAAGATAACTTGTCCTAGTGGAACAAGAATTTGAAGCCCTCTCAGTTGATCCTTTGGATAGATTTCAGCCTAATGTCCGTTCTTGATTGTTGCCATTAGCTGAAACCAGAAAGCAAGGCCTCAAAGCTTTCTGGTCATAGAATTTACCAGGGTGAACCTGTAACATTGCCTCCACAACTCTGGTTTCTGAGAGAGGGTATTTCTCCCCATCCCCCCTCATCTCCACCACCTCCACTCCCTGCTTGTGGTTCTGGTTGTCTGGCTGCCTAGGAAGACATCATACTGCTGGCATGAACTGAATTTCTCTTTTTCCTTAGGTGTTTTCAATTGCCATGATTTAAAAACTATGTAATGTGATTAACACTTTTAATGATTTGTCTTGATGGGATGATTGTTTATTATGTAAAACTGGGCAAAGGGGCAACTGAGTTCCATTAGTCCTTTTTTTACATTGAATATTTCATTAAATACATTTTATTTCTTCCTCTTTCTTTCTTTTCTTTTCTTTTCTTTTCTTTTCTTTTCTTCTTTCTTTCTTTCTCAGTATTGTGTTTGTAGTAACAAAATGGTAAGATTATATGTAAAATCTAAACTACATGCTCTGGAAACATTTTTTTTCACATGCATTTGGCTTAAAAGTGTAGGTGTATGAATATTTTCTGAATACAATACAGCCAAAAGTTTTGTAAATCCATTTATTTTCCATTTTCATATTTGTGCTATATAGCCAAATAACATTTTAGATAAAATTGATTGACTCAGTATAAACTGTTAGTGCATACTGATTGTATATAAAAACCTTATATATGACAAGTTAAAAAAAAAGAAAAACAGTGATGTTCTATGGTGTGAATGGTAGAGGATTGAGAAAGGGGATGCTCAAGGTAATTTTTGTAATAGGTAGTGTTGACTATTGCAAGTCACTGTTTTGAATACTTTGTATTAATTCATCTAAATGTTGAACAATCCTATGAAGTACGTACTATTGTTATCATTGTCATTTTACATGTGGGGGAATGGTAGCATAGACATATCAAGTTACTTGTCCAATGTCACACAGTTGGGAAATGGTGGAGCTAGAATTTGATCCCAGGCAGTCTGACCCCAGAGACCTTTCTCTAAGCCACTGCACTGGTAGTCTTCATTGCTAATAGTTCTCCTTCCCACTTGGGATAATTGCCCTCAGCTGGAGACAGACGCTCAGGGGAGAAAGTAATGGGAACTTGGATCCTCTAGGGCCAAAGAAGTCTCCAACCCTCGGAAGTCTCTGTTTCAATGAATGTGTGGGGGAGGTGTATGTATTAATGCATATATACATATTTATGCAAACTCATTTATTTATTTAATTTTTTTTTGCGGTATGCGGGCCTCTCACTGTTGTGGCCTCTCCCGTTGTGGAGCACAGGCTCTGGACGCGCAGGCTCAGTGGCCATGGCTCACGGGCCCAGCTGCTCCGTGGCATGTGGGATCTTCCCGTACCGGGGCACAAACCCGTGTCCCTTGCATCGGCAGGTGGGCTCTCAACCACTGCACCACAAGGGAAGCCCACAAACTCATTTATTAATCCCTGCCTCAGTAGCTACTTATACATCAATAATATAGATTAGAAAATGTAATGGTGAAAAAATTCAATTGCCAATAGCAATAGCAAGCATAGAATGCCTAGGAATATAAATTTTACAAAAGTTTAAGACATGTATATGAAAAGTATAACTACCTAGGAATATAAATTTAACAAAAAAGTGCAAGACCCATATGAAGAAAAGTGTAAAATTCTACGGAGAAATACAAAAGACTTTGATAAATAGTGAAACATACCTTGATCTTAGATAGGAAGACTCAATATTGTAAGAGTTGCCCATTCTCTCATAATTAAACTATACATTCTCCCAATGAAAATTCCAAGAGTCTTGAGGGCTGTTTTGATTTTTTTGAAATTTAAAAAATTATTCTGAAGTTTATCAGGAAGAATAAATATTAAGGAGTAGCAAGGAAATTCTGATAAATAAAACTAAGAGAGGATTTACCCAACTAGATATTAAAATTTATTACAAAGTTACAATAATTAAGGTACTGTAGCATTATCCTAGGAATAGAGAGATACATCAGTGGAATCAAAATAGAAAATCCAGGGAGGAGATTCAGGATGGCAGAAGAGTAAGACGTGGAGATCACCTTCCTCCCCACAAATACATCAGAAATACACCTACAGGTGGAACAACTCCAACAGAACACTTACTGAATGCCAGCAGAAGACCTCAGACCTTCCAAAAGCCGTGTGCATGACAGGCTCTTGGTGTTTCAGCCAGGCATCAGGGCTGTGCCTCAGAGGTGGGAGAGCCAAGTTCAGGACATTGGTCCACAAGAGACCTCCCAGCTCCACGTAATATCAAATGGCAAAAATCTCCCAGAGATCTCCACCTCAATGCCAAGACCCAGCTCCACTCAATGACCAGCAAGCTACAATGCCAGACACCCTATGCCAAACAACTAGCAAGGCAGGAACACAACGCCACCATTAGCAGAGAGGCTGCCTAAAATCATAATAAGTCCACAGACACCCCAAAACACACCACCAGACGTGGACCTGCTCACCAGAAAGACAAGATCCAGCCTCATCCACCAGAACACAGGCACTAGTCCCCTCCACCTGGAAGCCTACACAACCCACTGAACCAAACTTAGCCACTGGGGGCAGACACCAATAACAACGGGAAATACGAACCTGCAGCCTGAGAAAAGGAGACCACAGACACAGTAAGTTAAGCAATATAAGAAGACAGAGAAACACACAGCAGATGAAGGAGCAAGGTAAAAACCCACGAGACCTAACAAATGGAGATGAAATATGCAGTCTACCTGAAAAAGAATTCAGAATAATGATAGTAAAGATGACCCAAAATCTTGGAAATAGAATGGAGAAAATACAAGAAACGTTTAACAAGGACCTAGAAGAACGAAAGAGCAAACAAACAGTGATGAACAACACAGTATATGAAATTAAAAATTCTCTAGAAAGGATCAATAGCAGAATAACTGGGGTAGAAGAACGGATAAGGGACCTGGAAGATAAAATAGTGGAAAAAACTACTGCAGAGCAGAATAAAGAAAAAAGAATGAAAAGAATTGAGGACAGTCTCAGAGATCTCTGGGACAACATTAAATGCACCAACATTCGAATTATAGGGATCCCAGAAGAAGAAGAGAAAATAAAGGGACTGAGAAAATATTTGAAGAGATTATAGTTGAAAAATTCTGTAATATGGGAAAGGAAATAATCAAGTCCAGGAAGTTCAGAGAGTCCCATACAGGATAAATCCAAGGAGAAACACATCAAGACACATATTAGTCAAACTATCAAAAATTAAATACAAAGAAAATATATTAAGCAGCAAGAGAAAATCAACAAATAACATACAAGGGAATCCCCATAAGGTTAACAGCTGATCTTTCAGCAGAAACTCTGCAAGCCAGAAGGGAGTGGCAGGATATATTTAAAGTGATGAAGGGGAAAAACCTACAATCAATATTACTCTACCCAGCAAGGAACTCATTCAGATTTGACGGAGAAATTAAAATCTTTACAGAAAAACAAAAGCTAAGAGAATTCAGCACCACCAAACCAGCTTTACAACAAATGCTAAAGGAACTTCTTTAGGCAAGGAACACAAGAGAAGGAAAAGACCAACAATAACAAACCCAAAACAATTAAGAAAATGGTAATAGGAACATATATATCGATAATTACCTTAAATGTAAGTGGATTAAATACTCCAACCAAAAGACATAGACTGGCAGAATGGATACAAATAAAAGGCCCATATATATGCTGTGTACAAGAGACCCACTTCAGACCTAGGGACACATACAGACTGAAAATGAGTGGATGGGAAAAGGTATTCCATGCAAATGGAAATCAAAAGAAAACTGGAGTAGCAAATCTCATAACAGACAAAATAGACTTTAAAAGAAAGACTATTACAAGAGAAAAAGGACACTACATAATGATCAAGGGACCAAACCAAGAAGAAGATATAACAATTGTAAATATTTATGCACCCAACATAGGAGCAGCTCAATACATAAGGCAAATGCTAGCAGCCATAAAAGGGGAAATCGACAGTAACACAATCATTGTAGGGGACGTTAACACCCCACTTTCACCAATGGACAGATCATCCAAAATGAAAATAAATAAGGAAACACAAGCTTTAAATGATATATTGAACAAGATGGACTTAATTGATATTTATAGGACATTCCATCCAAAAACAAACAGAATACACTTTCTCCTCAAGTGCTCATGGAACATTCTCCAAGATAGATCATATCTTGGGTCACAAATCAAGCCTTGGTAAATTTAAGAAAATTGAAATCTTATCAAGTATCTTTTCCAAGCACAATGCTGTGAGAGTAGATATCAGTTACAGGAAAAAATCTTTAAAAAATACAAACACATGGAGGCTAAACAGTACACTACTTAATAACCAAGAGATCGCTGAAGAAATCAAAGAGGATATCAAAAGATACCTAGAAACAAATGACAAGGAATACACGACAACCCAAATTCTATGGGATGCAGCAAAAGCAGTTCTAAGAGGGAAGTTTATAGCAATACAATCCTACCTTAAGAAACAATAAACATCTCAAATAAACAATCTAACATTAAACCTAAAGCAATTAGAGAAAGAAGAACAAAAAAACCCCAAAGTTCACAGAAGGAAAGAAATCATAAAGATCAGATCAGAAATAAATGAAGAAGAAATGAAGGAAACAATAGCAAAGATCAATAAAACTGATAGCTGGTTTTTTAGAAGATAAACAAAACTGATAAACCATTAGCCAGACTCATCAAGAAAAAAATGGAGAAGACTCAAATCAATAGAATTAGAAATAAAAAAGGAGAAGTAACAACTGACACTGCAGAAATACAAAGGATCATGAGAGATTACTACAAGCAACAATATGCCAATAAAATGGACAACATGGAAGAAATGGACAAATTCTTAGAAATACACAACCTTCCGATACTGAACCAGGAAGAAATAGAAAATATGAACAGACCAATCACAAGCACTGAAATTGAAAATGTCATTAAATATCTTCCAACAAACAGAAGCTCAGGACCCGATGTCTTCACAGGCGAATTCTGTAAAACATTTAGAGAAGAGCTAACACCCATCCTTCTCAAATCCTTCCAAAATATAGCAGAGGAAGCAACACTTCCATACTCATTCTACAAGGCCACCATCACCCTGATACCAAAACCAGACAAAGGTGTCACAAAGAAAGAAAACTACAGGCCAATATCACTGAACATAGATGCAAAAATCCTGAACAAAATACTAGCAAACAGAATCCAACAGCACATTAAAAGGATCATACACCATGATCAAGTGGGGTTTATCCCAGGAATACAAGGCTACTTCAGTATACGCAAATTAAGAAATGTGATACACCGTATTAACAAACTGAAGGAGAAAAACCATATGATCATCTCAATAGATGCAGAAAAAGCTTTTGACAAAATTCAACACCAATTTATGGTAAAATCCCGCCAGAAAGTAGGCATAGAGGGAACCTTCCTCAACATAATAAAAGCATATATGACAAACCCACAGCCAACATCATTCTCAATGGTGAAAAACTGAAACCATTTCCACTAACATCAGGAACAAGACAAGGTTGTCCACTCTCACCACTATTATTCAACATAGTTTTGGAAGTTTTAGCCACAGCAATCAGAGAAGAAAAATAAATAAAAGGAATCCAAATCATAAAAGGAGAAGTAAAGCTGTCACTGTTTGCAGATGACATGATACTATATACTGAGAATCCTAAAGATGCTACCAGAAAACTACTAGAGCTAATCAATGAATTTGGTAAAGTAGCAGGATACAAAATTAATGCACAGAAATATCTGGCATTCCTATACACTAATGATGAAAAATCTGAAAGAGGAATTAAGGAAACACTCCCATTTACCATTGCAAGAAAAAGAATAAAATATCTAGGAATAAACCTACCTAAGGAGACAAAAGACCTGCATGCAGAATATTATGACACTGATGAAAGAAATTAAAGAGATACAAATAGATGGAGAGATATACCATGTTCTTGGATTGGAAGAATCAACATTGTGAAAATGACTGTACTACCCAAAGCAGTCTACAGGTTCAATGCAATCCCTATCAAACTACAAGTGTCATTTTTCACAGAACTGGAACAAAAAATTTCACAATTTGTATGGAAACACAAAAGACCCCGAATAGACAAAGCAAACTTGAGAAAGAAAAACGGAGGTGGAGGAATCAGGCTCCCAGATTTCAGACTATACTACAAAGCTACAGTAATCAAGACAGTATGGTACTGGCAGAAAAACAGAAATATAGATCAATGGAACAGGATAGAAAGCCCAGAGACAAACCCACGCACATATGGTCACCTTATCTTTGATAAAGGAGGCAAGACTATTCAGTGATGAAAAGACAGCCTCTTCAATAAGTGGTGCTGTGGAAACAGGACAGCTACACATGGAAGAATGAAATTAGAACACTCCCTAACACCATACACAAAAATAAACTCAAAATGGATTAAAGACCTAAATGTAAGACCAGACACCATCAAACTCTTAGAGGAAAACATAGGCAGAACACTCTATGACATAAATCACAGCAAGATCCTTTTTGACCCACATCCTAGAGAAATGGAATAAAAATCAAAAATAAACAAATGGGACCTAATGAAACTTAAAAGCTTTTGCACAGCAAACGAAACCACAAAGAATATGAAAAGACAACCCTCATAATGGGAGAAAATATTTGCAAATGAAGCAACTGACAAAGGATTAGTCTCCAAAACATACTAGCAACTCATACAGCACAATATCAAAAAAACAAACAACCCAATCCAAAAATGGGCAGAAGACCTAAATAGACATTTCTCCAAAGAAGATATACAGATTGCCACAAACACATGAAAGAATGCTCAACATCATTAATCATTAGAGAAATGCAAATCAAAACTACAATGAGATATCATCTCACACTGGTCAGAATGGTCATCATCAAAAAATCTACAAACAGTAAGTGCTGGAGAGGGTGTGGAGAAAAGGGAACCCTCTTGCACTGTTGATGGGAATGTAAATTGATACAGCCACTGTGTAAAACAGTATGGAAGTTCCTTAAAAAACTAAAAATCGAACTACCATATGACCCAGCAATCCCACTACTGGGCATATACCCTGAGAAAACCATAATTCAAAAAGCGTCATGTACCACAATGTTCACTGCAGTTCTATTTACAATAGCCAGGACATGGAAGCAATCTAAGTGTCCATCAACAGATGAATGGATAAAGAAGATGTGGCACATATATACAATGGGATATTACTCAGCCATAAAAAGGAACTAAATTATTTGTAGTGAGGTGGATGGACCTAGAATCTGTCTTACAGAGTGAAGTACGTCAGAAATAGGAAAACAATTTCCGTATGCTAACACATTTATATGCAGTCTTAAAAAAAAATGGTCATGAAGAACCTAGGGGCAGGATGGGAATAAAGACACAGACCTACTAGAGAATGGACTTGAAGATATGGGGAGGTGGAAGGGTAAGATGGGACAAAGTGAGATAGTGGCATGGACATATATACACTACCAAATATAAAATAGATAACTAGTAGGAAGCAGCCGCATAGCACAGGGAAATCAGCTTGGTGCTTTGTGACCATCTAGAGGGGTGGGATAGGGAGCGTTGGAGAGAGGGAAATGCAAGAGGGTAGAGATATGGGGATATATGTATATGTATAACTGATTCACTTTGTTTTAAAGCAGAAACTAACACACTATTGTAAAGCAATTATACTCCAATAAAAATGTTAAATTAAAAAAAGAGATATTCCACCTCACTCATAGAGAAATGCAAATTAAAATTCATACTGAGAAATGTATCCATATTGATTAATTAATTGAAACAAATGCACCCCACCAATGCAAAACATTACTGATAAGGAAAACTATATGCAGGGGTGGAAAGAGGGTGTGGGTATATGGAACTCACTGTACTATCTGCTCAATTATTCTGTACATCTAAAACTGTAATAATATAATAAAGTCTGTTGATTATTTTTAATCATAAAAAAAACAAAATAGAAAATCCAGAAAAAGACAAGTGTGGAATTTATTGTGTTATAAAAGTCACAGCAGTTTACTAGGGAAAAGAAATATTCAATAAACACTATTGGGACTACTAGCTAATTATTTAGAAAATAGAGCTGGATTAGTGCCTAACTCTTTATGCCATACAAATTTGAGGTATAAAAATATAAAATTTGAAAAAAAGTGAAACCATAAACCCAGTAGAAGGAAACATGAGGGAACATTTCTATAATCTCAAGGTAGCAGAAGTCTTTTCAAGCATGATATGAAATGAACAAACCATAAAGGGAAGATCGACAGATTTGACTACATAAAAATGAAAAATTTCCATGCAGCAGAAAGTGTCATAAACAAGATTGAAAGACAATGACAAATTGGAAAAGAGCACATGTGACAGACAACAGTTAATTTCCTTCATCTAACAACCTATTAAAGAGATAAATATTCCAGTAGAAAAATGGGCAAAGACACGAACAGGAAAATCATGCAAGAAAAATATCCATGGGCAAAAAACCTGTGAAAAGCTGTTTAACATCACCTTTAATCAAAAGAATGTAAATAAGAACCACAGTAAGATAGACTATGTCACCTTTTGGTTTATCAAATATTTAAAAACAGACTTCATTTTTTCAGAAAAGTTTCAAATCTACAGAATAATTGAGAAGATATTACAGAGATTCCTATAAATTCTGCATCTGGTTTTCCTTATCATTAACATATTACATAAGTATGGAACTTTTTAAAAAAATTAATGAACCAATACATTAACCAAAGTCCAAAGTTTCTTCAGAGTTCCTTAGTTTTCACCTAATGTCCTTTTTCTGTTTCAGGGTCCCAGCTGGGATCCCACATTACAGGTAGTTGTCACGTCTCCTTAGGCTTCTCTTGGCTGTGGTAGGTTTTCAGACTTTCCTTGAGAATTCTGGAGTACTGGTCAGGTATCCTGTAGGATGTCCCACTATTGGAATTTGTCTGACGTTTTTCTTAGACAGGAGATAAGATAAAACTAGAGTTATGGATTGTTGGGGGGAAGAGCACACTTTAAGTGCCATTTTCATCACATCATATCAAGGATACATACTATCAGCATGATTTTTATCTGTTGATGTTGACCTTCCTGAGGTGGTGTTTATCAGGTGGTGTTTATCTCCACTGTAAACTTACTCTTTTGCTCTCCTTTCTCTACTGCAGTGGTCCCCAGGGACCGGTTTCAGGGAAGACAATTTTTCCACAGACTGGAGTTGGGGGGATGGTTTGAGTTGATTCAAGCACATTATATTTATTGTGCACTTTATTTCTAGTTATATTACGTTGTAATATATAATGAAATAATTATACAACTCACCATAATGCAGAATCAGCGGGAGCCCTGAGCTTGTTTTCCTGCAACTAGATGGTCCCATCTGGGGGTGCTGGGAGACAGTGACACCAGAAGTGTGTTGCTTATGTCCAGTCTACTCTGTAATCTCGTTTCGGTTGCTGTCACTGCAGAAAACCCTGCTTCACAAAGATAAGATGTTGGAAATGGAAGCAGGCTTTTCAGTGCTTTTGTGGCAATCTCAGTATATTCTGCCTTGACTTTAATCCAGAACATATGGAGATTTGAAGTTGTCTCAAATACACTTTTAAGGCCACCATCATTTGTGATCTTAAGCAGTTGATCCTCTTCTAGCATGGGCAAAGTCGATTCACCTGGCTTATTCACAAATGGGTTGCGGATTCATTCCTTCCCAGTTCAGGGGTCTTTTGTGGTTGGGAAGTAATGCTCAAACTCTTTTTTTTTACTTTAAAAAATTATTTATTTATTTATTTATTTATTGGCTGTGTTGGGTCTTCTTTCCTGCCTGGGCTTTCTCTTGTGGCGAGCGGGGGCTACTCTTCGTTGTGGTGTGCAGGCTTCATATAGAGGTGGCTTCTCTTGTTGTGGAACATGGACTCTAGGTGCCCAGGCTTCAGTACTTCTGGCACACAGGCTCATTAGTTGTGGTGCACGGGCTTAGCTGCTCTGTGGCATGTGGGATCTTACTGGACCAGGGATCGAACTCGTGTCCCCTGCATTGGCAGGCAGATTCCTAACCACTGCACTACCAAGGACGTCCCCTCAAACCCTTTTGAAAGCTGAGATAGGTGATCACTTACCAGCTGGGAGAAAGAGGGCCCTGGCTCAGTCTCTTTCAAAATCTCTGCAAATGTTTTTTTTTTTTTAAAGATGTTGGGGATAGGAGTTTATTAATTAATTAATTTATTTTTGTTGTGTTGGGTCTTCGTTTCTGTGCGAGGGCTTTCTCTAGTTGTGGCAAGCGGGGGCCACTCTTCATCACGGTGCGCGGGCCTCTCACTGTCGTGGCCTTTTTGCGGAGCACAGGCTCCAGATGCGCAGGCTCAGTAGTTGTGGCTCACGGGCCTAGTTGCTCCACGGCATGTGGGATCCTCCCAGACCATAGCCCGAACCCGTGTCCCCTGCATTAGCAGGCAGATTCTCAACCACTGCGCCACCAGGGAAGCCCTCTGCGAATGTTTGAAACGTCAAAAATGCCAACGTTCACTCATCGCCCCCATAATTCCAGTTTGGCTTTGAATGCAGCCACTTCATCTGCCGACTTGAACACAGTTATCCTTCTCCTCTGAAGTGACAGATTGAGTTCGTTGAGCAGGTTGAATATGTCACACAAGTATGCAAGTTTTGCAACCCATTCTGTGTCACTGAGATGTGCTGCCAGTGGTGACTGTTTTCTAAAAGAAATCTCTGGAGCAGCTCTCATAACTCAGAAACTCTGGCCAGTGATCTACCTTTAGAAAGCCATCTCACTTCTGTGTGTAAGAGAAGACATGTGTGCTCTGCATCCATCTCCTCACAGAGCTGCACAAACAGACGTGAGTTAAGGGCACGTACCATAATGTGGTTGATAATTTTAATCACATCCTGCAAAACGTTGCTAAGTACAGGTGACATTTTTCGGCTAGCCAGCATTTCACTGTGGATGACACAGTGCGTAGACTTACATTCAGAAGCGACCTCTTTGACCTGAGTAGTGAAACCAGAAAGCCGTCCAGACGTGGCAGCAGCTCTGTCCGTGCATATATCGACACAAAATGACCAATTCAGTTTTCCTGATATGCAATCACTCAAAGACTTGAATAGCTCTGCAGCTGTGGTGTTCGTTGGCAACAAAAGTGCACATAACATATCCTCATGCACATCCTCTTGAAAAATGTATCACACAAAAACAATCATCGTTGCCTCGTTGTCGACATCAGTAGACTCGTCAGCCTCGATTGCGTACCAGTAGACTCATTAATCCTCTCTAACAATTGTGCTCAATATCCTCTGCTATTTCATCAATTCGTCTAGTTACGGTGCTAGCTGAAAGAGGAACACATGCCACCTTCTTTTTTTTTTTTTTGCGATACGCGGGCCTCTCACTGCTGTGGCCTCTCCCGCTGTGGAGCACAGGCTCCAGACGCGCAGGCTCAGCGGCCATGGCTCACGCGCCCAGCTGCTCCGTGGCATGTGGGATCTTCCCAGACCGGGGCACGAACCCGTGTCCCCTGCATTGGCAGGGGGACTCTCAACCACTGCGCCACCAGGGAAGCACACCACCTTCTTTTTTTATGTTTATTTATTTAATTTATTTTTAACAGATACAAACTATTTACTATACATAAAATAGATAAGCAACAAAGGTTTACTGTATAGCACAGGTAATTGTACTCAATATCCTGTAATAAACTATAATGGAATATAATCTGCAAAAAAACTGAATCACTGTGCAGTACACCTGAAACTAACACAATAGTGTAAGTCAACTATAAAAATAAACTTCTATCAAAAAAAAAGAAAATAGCTGGATTCTCATATCCACTTTTGCATTCACTCTGTTGCGATTTGTGTTTGCGTTGAAAAATATGAAGAAAATACAGCCTCACTCAGATATGTACTTGGAAAAAGGAGAATTTTAATAGCCTTTTCAGATAGTATGGGTATACTTCTTTAATTTCACACCAAAATTTTCGAGTAGTAGTTTCTTAAAGATTAGTTATTATGTGAAATCTGGAACTATATCAATGAAATTTTATACTCCATTTCATCAAAACCCATTGGTCTATCTTGCACTTTGAACCGATCGTTTACGCAAGCATGATTTTGTAACATTGTGCATTGGCCATGCAGAAAAATTGACTTGCTGATTTAAGCAGATCTTTCTTTCTTTCTTTCTTTTTTAAACATCTTTATTGGAGTATAATTGCTTAACAATGGTGTGTTAGTTTCTGCTTCATAACAGAGTGAACCAGCTATATATATACATATATCTCCTCCCTCTCGCGTCTCCCTCCCACCCTCCCTTTCCCACCCCTCTAGGTCACAAAGCACCAAGCTGATCTCCCTATGCTGTGCAGCTGCTTCCCACTAGCTATCTATTTTACATTTGGTAGTATATGTAAGTCCACGCCACTCTCTCACTTCGTCCCAGCTTACACATCTCCCTCCCCATGTCCTCAAGTCCATTCTCTATGTCTGCATCTTTATTGCTGTCCTGCCGCTAGGTTCTTCAGAATCACTTTTTTTTAGATTCTATATATATGTGTTAGCATACAGTATTTATTTTTCTCTTTCTTACTTACTTCACTCTGTATGACAGACTCTAGGTTCATCCACCTCATTACAAATAACTCAATTTTGTTTCCTTTTATGGCTGAGTAATATTCCATTGTATATATGTGCCACATCTTCTTTATCCATTCATCTGTCGACGGGCACTTAGGTTGTTTCCATCTCCGGGCTATTGTAAATACAGCTGCAATGAACATTGTGCTACATGACTCTTTCTGAATTATGGTTTTCTCAGGGTACATGCCCGGAAGTGGGATTGCTGGGTCATATGAAAGTTCTATTTTTAGTTTTTTAAGGAACTTCCATACTGTTTTCCATAGTGGCTGTATCAATTTACATTCTCACCAACAGTGCAAGAGGGTTCCCTTTACTCCACACCCTCTCGAGCATTTCTTGTTTGTAGATGTTTTGATGATGGCCATTCTGACAGATGTGAGATGATATCTCATTGTAGTTTTGATTTGCATTTCTCTAAAGATTAGTAATGTTGAGCATCCTTTCATGTGTTTGTTGGCAATCTGTATATCTTCTTTAGAGGAATGTCTATTTAGGTCTTCTGTCCATTTTTGGATTGGGTTGTCTGTTTTTTGATATTCAGCTGCATGAACCACGTGTAAATTTTGGAGATTAATCTTTTGTCGGTTGCTTCATTTGCAAATATAATCTTCTGTCAGTTGCTTCATTTGCAAATATTTTCTCCCATTATGAGGGTTGTCTTTTCATTTTGTTTATAGTTTCCTTTGATGTGCAAAAGCTTTTAAGTTCAATTAGGTCCCATTTGTTTATTTTTGTTTTTTATTCCATTCCTCTAGGAGGTGGGTCAAAAAGGATCTTGCTGTGATTTATGTCATAGAGTGTTCTGCCTATGTTTTCCTCTAAGAGTTTGATAGTTTCTGGCCTTACATTTAGGTCTTTCATCCATTTTGAGTTTATTATTGTGTATGGTGTTAGGGTGTGTTCTAATTTCATTCTTTTATATGTAGCTGTCCAGTTTTCACAGCACCACTAATTGAAGAGGCTGTCTTTCCTCCGTTGTATATTCTTGCATCCTTTATCAAAAATAAGGTGACTATATGTGCATGGGTTTATCTCTTGGCTTTCTATCCTGTTGCATTGATCTATATTTCTGTTTTTGTGCCAGTGCTCTCTGTCTTGATTACTGTAGCTTTGTAGTATAGTCTGAAGTCCAGGAGCCTGATTCCTCCAGCCCCATTTTTCTTTCTCAAGTTTACTTTGGGTATTTGGGGTCTTTTCTGTTTCCATAAAAATTGTGAAAATTTTTGTTCTAGTTCTGTGAAAAATACCAGTGGTAGTTTGATAGGGACTGCATTGAATCTGTGGATTGCTTTTGGTATTATAGTCATTTTCACAATGCTGATTCTTCCAATCCAAGAACATGGTATATCTCTCCAACTGTTTGTTTAATCTTTAATTTCTCTCATCCATGTCTTATAGTTTTCTGCATACATGTCTTTTGTTTCCTTCGGTAGGTTTATTCCTAGGTATTTTATTATTTTCTTGCAATGGTAAATGGGAATGTTTTCTTAATTTCACTTTCAGATTTTTCATCATTAGTGTATAGGAACATCAGATATTTCTGTGCATTAGTTATGTATCCTGCTACGTTACCAAATTCATTTATTAGCTCTAGTCGTTTTCTTGTAGTATCTTTAGCATTCTCTATGTAGAGTATCATGTCATCTGCAAAAAGTGACAGCTTTACTTCTGCTTTTCAGATTTGGATTCCTTTTATTTCTTTTTCTTCTCTGATTGCTGTGGCTAAAACTTCCAAAACTATGTTGAATAATAGTGGTGAGAGTGGGCAACGTTTTCTTGTTTCTGATCTTAGAGGAAATGGTTTCAGTTTTTCTTCAATGAGAACAACTTTGGATGTGGGTCTTTCATATATGGCCTTTATTACGTTGAGGTAAGTTCCCTCTATACCTACTCTCTGCAGAGTTTCTATCATAAATGGGTGTTGAATTTTGTCAGAAACTTTTTCTGCATCTATTGAGATGATCATATTGTTTTTCTCCTTCAATTTGTTAATATGGTTTATCCCATTGATGGATTTGCATATACTGAAGAATCCTTGCATTCCTGGAATAAACCCCACTTGATCATCGTGTGTGGTCCTTTTAATGTGCTGTTAGATTCTGTTGGCTAGCACTTTGTTGAGGATTTCTGCATCTGTGTTCATCAGTGATACTGGCCTGTAGTTTTCTACCTTTGTGACATCTTTGTCTGGTTTTGGTATCAGGGTGATGGTGGCCTCATAGAATGAGTTAGGGAGTGTTCCTCCCTCTGCTATATTTTGGAGTAGTTTGAGAAGGATAGGTGTTAACTCTTAATTAAATGTTTGAATAGAATTCACCTGTGAAGCCATCTGGTCCTGGGCTTTTGTTTGTTGGAAATTTTTTTTAACATCTTTATTGGAGTATAATTGCTTTACAATTGTGTGTTAGTTTCTGCTTTATAACAAAGTGAATCAGTTATACATATACATATGTTCCCATATCTCTTCCCTCTTCCATCTCCCTCCCTCCCACCCTCCCTATCCCACCCCTCTAGGCGGTCACAAACCACCGAGCTAATCTCCCTGTGCTACGCAGCTGCTTCCCACTAGCTATCTATTTTACCTTTGATGGTGTATATATGTCCATGCCACTATCTCAATTTGTCACAGCCTACCCTTTCCCCTCCCCATATCCTCAAGTCCATTCTATAGTAGGTGTGTGTCTTTATTCCCATCTTACCCATAGGTTATTCATGACTTTTTTTTTTTTTTTTTTT
>NW_021703779.1:57956716-57993970 GCF_005190385.1 Monodon monoceros | reverse complement strand
TCTTTTTTTTTTTTTTTTTTGCGGTATGCGGGCCTCTCACTGTTGTGGCCTCTCCCGTTGTGGAACACAGGCTCCGGACGCGCAGGCTCAGCGGCCATGGCTCACGGGACCAACCGCTCCGCGGCATGTGGGATCTTCCCAGACCGGGGCACGAACCCGTGTCCCCTGCATCGGCAGGCGGACTCTCAACCACTGCGCCACCAGGGAAGCCCCATGGCTTTTTTTTTCTTAGATTCCATATATATGTGTTAGCACACGGTATTTGTTTTTCTCTTTCTGACTTACTTCACTCTGTATGACAGACTCCAGGTCCATCCACCTCAATACAAATATCTCAATTTCATTTCTTTTTAAGGCTGAGTAATATTCCATTGTATATATGTGCCACATCTTCTTTATCCATTCATCTGATGGTAGACACTTAGGTGGCTTTCATGTCCTGGCTATTGTAAATAGAGCTGCAATGAACATTTTGGTACATGACTCTTTTTAAATTATGGGTTTCTCAGGGTATATGCCCAGTAGTGGGATTGCTGGGTAATATGGTAGTTCTATTTGTAGTTTTTTTCTTATAATGTTTTATAGTTTTCTATGCAAAGGCCTTGCATATCTTCTATATATCTCTTATAGGCATTTGATTATTTTTAACATCTTTATTGGGGTATAATTGCTTTAAAATGGTGTGTTAGTTTCTGCTTTATAACAAAGTGAATCAGTTATACATATACATATGTTCCCATACCTCCTCCCTCTTGCGTCTCCCTCCCTCCCACCCTCCCTATCCCACCCCTCCGGGTGGTCACAAAGCACCAAGCTGATATCCCTGTGCTATGCGGCTGCTTCCCACCAGCTATCTACCTTATGTTTGGTAGTGTATATATGTCCATGCCTCTCTCTCGCCCTGTCACAGCTCACCCTTCCCCCTCCCCATATCCTCAAGTCCGTTTTCCAGTAGGTCTGTGTCTTTATTCCTGTCTTACCCCTAGGTTCTTCATGACATTTTATTTTCTTAAATTCCATATATATGTGTTAGCATACGGTATTTGTCTTTTTCTTTCTGACTTACTTCATTCTGTATGACAGACTCTAGGTCTATCCACCTCATTACAAATAGCTCAATTTCGTTTCTTTTTATGGCTGTGTAATATTCCATTGTATATATGTGCCACATCTTCTTTATCCATTCATCTGGTGATGGGCACTTAGGTTGTTTCCATCTCTGGGCTATTGTAAATAGAGCTGCAGTGAACATTTTGGTACATGACTCTTTTTGAATTATGGTTTTCTCAGGGTATATGCCCTGGGAGTGGGAGTGCTGGTTCGTATGGTAGTTCTATTTGTAGTTTTTAAAGGAACCTCCATACTGTTCTCCACAGTGGCTGTACCAATTCACATTCCCACCAGCAGTGCAAGAGTGTTCCCTTTTTGCCACACCCTGTCCAGCATTAATTGTTTCTAGATTTTTTGATGATGGCCATTCTGACTGGTGCGAGATGATATCTCATTGTAGTTTTGATTTGCATTTCTCTAATGATTAATGTTGAGCATTCTTTTATGTGTTTGTTGGCAGTCTGTATATCTTCTTTGGAGAAATGTCTATTTAGGTCTTCTGCCCATTTTTGGATTGGGTGTTTGTTTTTTTGTTATTGAGCTGCATGAGCTGCTTGTAAATTTTGGAAATTAATCCTTTGTCAGTTGCTTCATTTGCAAATATTTTCTCCCATTCTGAGGGTTGTCTTTAGGTCTTGTTTATGGTTTCCTTTGCTGTGCAAAAGCTTTGAAGTTTCATTAGGTCCCATTTGTTTATTTTTGTTTTTATTTCCATTTCTCTAGGAGGTGGGTCAAAAAGGATCCTGCTGTGATTTATGTCATAGGGTGTTCTGCCTATGTTTTTCTCTAAGAGTTTGATAATGTCTGGCCTTACATTTAGGTCTTTAATCCATTTTGAGTTTATTTTTGTGTATGGTGTTAGGGAGTGTTCTATTTTCATTCTTTAAATATACCTGTTCAGTTTTCCAAGCACCACTTATTGAAGAGGCTGTCTTTTCTCCACTGTATATTCTTGCCTCCTTTATCAAAGATAAGGTGACCATATGTGCGTGGGATTATCTCTGGGCTTTCTATCCTGTTCCATTGATCTATATTTCTGTTTTTGTGCCCGTACCATACTATTTTGATTACTGTAGCTTTGTAGTATAGTCTGAAGTCAGGGGGCCTGATTCCTCCACCTCCGTTTTTCTTTCTCAAGTTTGCTTTGTCTATTCGGGGTCTTTTGTGTTTCCATACAAATTGTGAAATTTCTTGTTCTAGTTCTGTGAAAAATGCCAGTGGTAGTTTGATAGGGATTGCATTGAATCTGTAGATTGCTTTGGGTAGTAGAGTCATTTTCCCAATGTTGATTCTTCCAATCCAAGAACATGGTATATCACTCCATCTATTTGTATCATCTTTAATTTCTTTCATCAGTGTCTTATAATTTTCTGTATACAGGTCTTTTGTCTCCTTAGGTAGATTTATTCCTAGATATTTTATTTTTTTGTTGCAATGGTAAATGAGAGTGTTTTCTTAATTTCACTTTCAGATTTTTCATCATTAGTGTATAGGAATACCAGATATTTCTGTGCATTAATTTTGTATCCTGCTACTTTACCAAATTCATTGATTAGCTCTAGTAGTTTTCTGGTAGCATCTTTAGGATTCTCTGTGTAGAATATCATGTCATCTGCAAACAGTGACAGCTTTACTTGTTCTTTTCCGATTTGGATTCATTTTATTTCTTCTCTTCTCTGATTGTTGTGGCTAAAACTTCCAAAACTATGTTGAATAATAGTGGTGCGAGTGGTCAACCTTGTCTTGTTCCTGATCTTAGTGGAAATGCTTTCAGTTTTTCACCATTGAGGACGATGTTGGCTGTGGGTTTGTTATATATGTCCTTTATTATGTTGAGGAAAGTTCCCTCTATGCCTACTTTCTGCAGGATTTCTATCATAAATGGGTGCTGAATTTTGTCAAAGGCTTTCTCTGCATCTATTGAGATGATCATATAGTTTTACTCCTTCAATTTGTTAATATAATGTATCACGTTGATTGATTTGTATGTATTGAAGAATCCTTGCATTCCTGGAATAAACCCACTTGATCATGGTGTATGATTCATTTAATGTGCTGTTGGATTCTGTTTGCTGGTATTTTGTTGAGGATTTTTGCATCTATGTTCATCAGTGATAGTGGCCTGTAGTTTTCTTTCTTTGTGACATCTTTGTCTGGTTTTGGTGTCAGTGTGATGGTGGCCTCGTAGAATGAGTTTCAGAGTGTTTCTCCCTTTGCTATATTTTGGAAGAGTTTGAGAAGGATAGGTGTTAGCTCTTCTCTAAATGTTTGATAGAATTTGCCTGTGAAGCCATTTGGTCCTGGGCTTTTGTTTTTTGGAAGATTTTTCATCACAGTTTCAATTTCACTGCTTGTGATTGCTCTGTTCATATTTTCTATTTCTTCCTGGTTCAATGTTGGTAGGTTGTGCATTTCTAGGAATTTGTCCATTTCTTCCAGGTTGTCCATTTTATTGGCATAGAGTTGCTTGTAGTAATCTCTCCTGATTCATTGTGTTTCTGCAGTGTCAGTTGTTACTTCTCCTTTTTCATTTCTAATTCTATTGATTTGAGTGTTCTCCATTTTTTTCTTGATAAGTCTGGCTAATGGTTTATCAATTTTGTTTATCTTCTCAAAGAACCGGCTTTCAGTTTTATTGATCTTTGCTATCCTTTCCTTCATGTCTTTTTCATTTATTTCTGCTGTGATCTTTATGATTTCTTTCCTTCTGTTAACTTTGGGGTTTTTTTGTTCTTCTTTCTCTTATTGCTTTAGGTGTAAGATTAGGTTGTTTATTTGAGATATTTCTTGTTTCTTGAGGTAGGATAGTATTTCTATAAACTTCCCTCCTAGAACTGCTTTTGCTGCATCCCGTAATTTTTGTGTAGTCGTGTTTTCATTGTCATTTGTTTCTATGTATCTTTTGATTTCCTCAGTGATCTCTTGGTTATTTAGTAGTTTATTGTTTAGCCTCCATGTGTTAATATTTTTTACAGATTTTTTTCCTTTAATTAATATCTAGTCTCATAGCATTGTGGTTGGAAAAGATACTTGATATGATTTCAATTTTCTTAAATTTACCAAGGCTTGATTTGTGACCCAAGATATAATCTATCCTGGAGAATGTTCTGTAAGCACTTGAGAAGAAAGTGTTTTCTGTTTTTTTAGATGGAATGTCCTATAAATATCAATTAAGTCCATCTTGTTTAATGTGTAATTTATAGCTTGTGTTTCCTTATTTATGTTCATTTTGGATGATCTGTCCATTGGTGAAAGTGAGGTGTTACAGTTCCCTACTATGATTATGTTACTGTCCATTTCCCCTTTTATGGCTGTTAGCATGTGCCTTATGTATTGAGGTGCTCCTACGTTGGGTGCATAAATACTTACAATTGTTATATTTTCTTCTTGGATTGATCACTTGATCATTATGTAGTGTCCTTCTCAGTCTCTTCTAATAGTCTTTCTTTTAAAGTCTATTTTGTCTTATATGAGAATTGCTACTCCAGCTTTCTTTTAATTTGCATTTGCATGGAATATCTTTTTCCATCCGTTCACTTTCAGTCATATGTTTCCCTAGGTCTGAAGTGGGTCTCTTGTAGACAGCATATATATACAGGTCTTGTTTTTGTTTCCATTCAGCTACTCTGTGTCTTTTGGTTGGAGCATTTAATCAATTTTCTTTCAAGATAGTTATTGATATGTGTGTTCCTATTACCATTTTCTTAATTGTTCATATGGTTTGAACAATTGTTCATACGATCATATGGTTTTTAGGTTTGTTATTCTAGGTCTTTTCCTTCTCTTCTCTTTCCTGCCTAGAGAAATTCCTTTATCATTTTTGCAAAGCTGGTTTGGTAGTGCTGAATTTTCTTAGCTTTTGATTGTAAAGATTTTAATTTCTCCATCAAATCTGAATGAGATCCTTGCTGGGTAGAGTAATCTTGGTTGTAGGTTTTTCTGTTCCATCACTTTAAATATGTCCTGCTCCTCCCTTCTGCCTTGCAGAGTTTCTGCTGAAGGATCAGCTGTTAACCTTATGAAGATTCCTTTGTTTGTTATTTGTTGTTTTTACCTTGCTGCTTTTACTATTCTTTCTTTGTATTTAATTTTTGATAGTTTGATTAATATGTGTCTTGGCATGTTTCTCCTTGGATATATTCTGTATGGGACTCTCTGAACTTCCTGGACTTGATTGACTATTTCCTTTCCCATATTAGGGAAGTTTTCAACTATAATCTCTTCAAATATTTTCTCAGTCCCCTTCTTTTTCTCTTCTTCTGAGACCCCTATAATTCGAATGTTGGTGTGTTTAATGTTGTCCCAGAAGTCTCTGAGACTCTCCTCTATTCTTTTCATTCTTTTTTCTTTATTCCGCTCTGTGGTAGTTATTTCAACTATTTTATCTTCCAGGTCACTTATCCGTTCTTCTGCCTCAGTTATTCTGCTATTGATTACTTCTAGAGAATTTTTAATTTCATTTATTGTGTTGTTCATCATTGTTTGTTTCCTGTTTAGTTCTTCTAGGTCCTTGTTAAACATTTCTTGTTTTCTCTCCATTCTATTTCCAATATTTTGCATCATCTTTAGTATCATTACTCTGAATTCTTTTTCAGGAAGACTGCCTGTTTCCTCTTCATTTGTTAGGTCTGGTCGGTTTTTATCTTGCTCCTTCATCTGCTGTGTGTTTTTCTGTCTTCTCATTTTGCTTATCTTATTGTGTTTGGGGTCTCCATTTTGCAGGCTGCAGGTTCGTAGTTCCCATTGTTTTTGGTGTCTGCCCCTGGTGGGTAAGGTTGGTTCAGTTGGTTGTGTAGGCTTCCTGGTGGAGGGGTCTGGTGACTGTGTTCTGGTGGATGAGGCTGGTTCTTATCTTTCTTTTGGGCAGGACCGCATCCAGTGGTGTGTTTTGGTGTGTCTGTGATCTTTTTATGATTTTCGGCAGCCTCTCTGCTGATGGGTGGGCTTGTGTTCCTCTCTGGCTAGTTGTTTGGCATAGGGTATCCAGCGCAGTAGTTTGCTGGTCGTTGAGTGGAGCTGTGTCTTAGTGTTGAGATGGAGATCTCAGGGAGAGGTTTTGCCATTTTATATTCCGTGGAGCCGAGAGGTCTCTGGTGGACCAATGTCCTGAACTCGGCTCTCCCCACTCAGAGCCACAGGTCTGACACCTGGCTGGAGCACCAAGCACACGGCTCAGAAGAAAAGGGAGAAAAAAAGAAAGAAGGAAAGAAAAAAAAAACAAAACAGAATAAAATAAAGCTCTTAAAATTTAAAAAATTAAGGTAAATAAGAATTATAAGGTAGTAAAAAAAAAGAAAGAAAAGAAAGAAGAGAGCAAACAAAGCAAAAAACAAATCCACCAATGATAAGTGCTAAAAACTATACGAAGACAAAAGAACAAAAAGGGACAGGCAGAACCCTAGAATAAACGGTAAAAGCAAAGCTATACAGGCAAAATCACCCAAAGAAGCATATACATACACCCTCAAAAAAAGAGAAAAAGGGGAAGAAATATATCTATATATATGTAAAAAAAGAGAGCAAACAAATCAGTAAACAAGTCTACCAATGATAATAGCCTCTAAGTACAAAAGTAAGATAAACATAAAACCAGAAACAAATTAGACGCAGAAAGTAAACCCCAAGTCTACAGTTGCTCCCAAAGTCCACTGCCTCAGTTTTGGGATGATTCATTTTCTATTCAGGTATTCCAGAGATGCAGGGTACATCAAGTTGATTGTGGAGTTTTAATCGAACTCTCCTGAGGCTGCTGGGAGAAATTTCCCTTCCTCTTCTTTGTTCTCACAGCTCCTGGGGTTCAGCTTTGGATTTGGCCCTGCCTCTGTATGTAGGTCATCTGTGGGCGTCTTTTGTTTGCTCAGACAGCACAGGGTTAAAGTAGCAGCTGATTCAGGAGCTCTGGCTTACTCAGACCAGAGGGATGGAGGGGTACAGAATGCGGGGCGAACCTGCAGTGGCAGAGGCCAGTGTGACGTTGCTCCAGCCTGAGGTGCTGTGTTCTCCTGGGGAAGTTGTCCCTGGATCACAGGACCCTGGCAGTGGCGGGCTGCACAGGCTCCCAGGAGTGGAGGTGTGGATAGTGACGTGTGCTTACACACAGGCATATTGGTGGCTGTAGCAGTAGCCTTAACGTTTCATTCCCGTCTTTGTGGTCCACACTGATAGCTGCAGCTCGCGCCCATCTCTGGATCTCGTTTAGGCGGTGCTCTGAATCCCCTCTCCTCACGCACTACGGAACAGTGGTCTCTTGCCTCTTTGGCCTGTCCAGGCTTTTTCCTGGACTCCCTCCCGGCTAGCTGCGTGCCACCTTTTGAACTGCAACCTCTCCTAAAAGTTCACAAGAAATGTCCTTAGCAGCAGGCAGGATCAACTCTTCACCAACAGTAAAGCGCTTCTTAGCTTTAGCAATATGATTAGCTGCTAAGAATGATGCTCTTAGTGCAGACATATTTGATGAAGTGGTGGTCTTCAATAATTGCTTCTATTCTTCATGTTCACATTTTTTTCTTTGGAAAAAGTCTAAAGTCTTGTCTTATAATGCAGGGTGCTTGGTCTCAATGTGGTGAAGCAGTCTTGAAGATTTCATGGCTTCATTGGATAGCCGGTCACCACATATTCTACAAAGCGGGCTTGGAGAATGTGAATCACCTATTGCAATGAACTGTAATTTAAGTAGGACTCTTGGTATTTTCTTTTAAATTCAGGTTTCTTTTTGTTGGAAGTCTTAGAGTCTTGCGCTGTCTCATCATTGGGTCTCTCCCCTTTTCAAAGAAGCTCTCCAGCAACGTTTCTTATTTACTCATTTCGGTGAGGGTTAGCTTGTGGGCTTACCAAAACTGTGATTAAGACAAGTGCGGAGTGTGGAAAGAGACATAGACGGAAGTGGTGAATAAAATGATGGGTGGGCCATGTGCGGACTAAAATAAGTATTGGATTCTGACTTAAAGCCTGCCACAAGATGCAGCTGTACAATTAAAGTACATCAACTCACTTGCCATTATAAAGCCTGGCACCAGATGCAGCTTAATTGTTACTTGCCACTCACTGATAGGGATTTTTTTAACATCTTTATTGGAGTATAATTGCTTTACAATGGTGTGTTAGTTTCTGCTTTATAACAAAGTGAATCAGTTATAAATATACATGTGTCCCCATATCTCTTCCCTCTAGCATCTCCCTCCCTCCAACTTTCCCTATCCCACCCCTCTAGGTGGTCACAAAGCACCGAGCTGATCTCCCTGTGCTATGCGACTGCTTCCCACTAGCTATCTATTTTATATTTGGTAGTGTATATATGTCCATGCCACTCTCTCACTTTGTCCCAGCTTACCCTTCCCCCTCCCTGTATCCTCAACTCCATTCTCTAGTAGGTCTGCATCTTTATTCCCATTTGCCCCTAGGTTCTTCTGACCATTTTCTTTTCTTTTTCTTTTTTTAGATTCCATATATATGTGTTAGCATACTGTATTTGTTTTTCTCTTTCTGACGTACTTCACTCTGTATGACAGTCTCTAGGTCCATCCACCTCACTACAAATAACTCAGTTTCATTCCTTTTTATGGCTGAGTAATATTCCATTGTATATATGTGCCACATCTTCTTTATCCATTCATCTGTCAATGGACACTTAGGTTGCTTCCATGTCCTGGCTATTGTAAATAGAGCTGCAATGGACATTGTGGTACATGACTCTTTTTGAATTATGGTTTTCTCAGGGTATATGCCCTGGGAGTGGGAGTGCTGGTTCGTATGGTAGTTCTAATTTTAGTTTTTTAAGGAACCTCCACACTGTCCTCCATAGTGGCTGTATCAATTTACATTCCCACCAACAGTGCAAGAGGGGTCCCTTTACTCCACACCCTCTCCAGCATTTCTTGTTTGTAGATTTTTTGATGATGACCATTCTGACCAGTGTGAGATGATATCTCATTGTAGTTTTGATTTGCATTTCTCTAATGATTAATGATGTTGTGCATTCTTTCATGTATTTGTGGCAATCTGTATATCTTCTTTGGGGAAATGTCTATTTGGGTCTTCCACCCATTTTTGGATTGGGTTGTTTGTTTTTTTGATATTGTGGTGCATGAGTTGCTTGTATGTTTTGGAGATTAATCCTTTGTCAGTTGCTTCATTTGCAAATATTTTCTCCCATTATGAGGGCTGTCTTTTCGTCTTGTTTATGGTTTCTTTGCTGCACAAAAGCTTTTAAGTTTCATTAGGTCCCATTTGTTTATTTTTGTTTTTTATTCCATTTCTCTAGGAGGTGGGTCTAAAAGGATATTGCTGTGATTTATGTCATAGAGTGTTCTGCCTATGTTTTCCTCTAAGAGTTTGATGGTGTCTGGCCTTACATTTAGGTCTTTCATCCATTTTACATTTATTTTTCTGTATGGTGTTAGGAAGCGTTCTAATTTCATGCTTCTATGTGTAGCTGTCCAGTTTTCCCAGCACCACTTATTGAAGAGGCTGTCTTTTCTCCACTGAATATTCTTGCCTCCTTTATCAAAGATAAGGTGACCATATGTGCATGGGTTTGTCTCTGGGCTTTCTATCCTGTTCCATGGATCTAAATTTCCGTTTTTGTGCCAGTACCATACTGTCTTGATTACTGTAGCTTTATAATGTAGTCTGAAGTCAGGGAGCCTGATTCCTCCAGCTCCGTTTTTCTTTCTCAAGATTGCTTTGTCTTTTCGGGCTCTTTTGTGTTTCCATACAAATTGTGAATTTTTTTGTTCCAGTTCTGTGAAAAATGCCACAGGTAGTCTGTTAGGGATTGCAATGATCTGTAGATTGCTTTGGGTAGTAGAGTCATTTTCCCAACGTTGATTCTTCCAATCCAAGACCATGGTATATCACTCCATCTATTTGTATCATCTTTAATTTCTTTCATCAGTGTCTTATAATTTTCTGCATACAGGTCTTTTGTCTCCTTAGGTAGGTTTATTCCTAGATATTTTATTCTTTTTGTTGCAGTGGTAAATGGGAGGGTTTCCTTAATTCCTCTTTCAGATTTTTCATCGTTAGTGTATAGGAATGCAAGAGATTTCTGTTCATTAATTTTGTATCCTGCTACTTTACCAAATTCATTGATTAGCTCTAATAGTTTTCTGGTAGCATCTTTAGGATTCTCTATGTATAGTATCATGTCATCTGCAAACAGTGACAGCTTTACTTCTTCTTTTCCAATTTGTATTCCTTTCATTTCTTTTTCTTCTGTGATTGTCATAGCTAGGACTTCCAAAACTATGTTGAATAATAGTGGTGCAAGTGGGCAACCTTGTCTTGTTCCTGATCTTAGTGGAAATGCTTTCAGTTTTTCACCATTGAGGACGATGTTGGCTGTGGGTTTGTCACATGTGGGCTTTATTATGTTGGGGAAAGTTCCCTCTATGCCTACTTTCTGGAGGGTTTTTATCATAAATGGGTGTTGAATTTTGTCAAAAGCTTTCTCTGCATCTATTGAGATGATTATATGGTTTTTCTACTTCAGTTTGTTAATGTGGTGTGTCACATTCATTGATTTGCATATATTGAAGAATCCTTCCATCCCTGCAATAAACCCCACTTGATCATAGTGTATGATCCTTTTAATGTGCTTTTGGATTCGGTTTGCTAGTATTTTATTGAGGATATTTGCATCTATATTCAATAGTGATATTGGCCTGTAGTCTTGTTTCTTTGTGACATCTTTGCCTGGTTTTGGTATCAGAGTGATGGTGACCTCGTAAATGAGTTTTGGAGTGTTCTTCCCTCTGCTATATTTTGGAAGAGTTTGAGAAGGATAGCTGTTAGCCCTTCTGTAAACGTTTGATAGAATTCAGCTGTGAAGCCATCAGGTCCTGGGCTTTTCTCTGTTGGAAGATTTTTTTTTTTTCTATGTGGACCTGTCACTGTTGTGGCCTCTCCCATTGTGGAGCACAGGCTCCGGACACGCAGGCTCAGTGGCCATGGCTCAGGGGCCTAGCCGCTCCATGGCATGTGGGATTTTCCCGGACCGGAGCACTAATCCGTGCCCCCTGCATCAGCAGGCGGACTCTCAACCACTGCACCACCAGGGAAGACCTGTTGGACTATTTTTAATCACAGTTTCAATTTCAGTGCTTGTGATTGCTCTGTTCATATTTTCTATTTCTTCCTGGTTCAGCCTTGGAAGGTTGTGTATTTCTAAGAATTTGTCCATTTCTTCCAGGTTGTCCATTTTATTAGCATATATTTGCTTACAGTAAGCTCTCATGATGTTCTGTATTTCTGCAGTGTCAGTTGTTACTTCTCCTTTTTCATTTCTAATTCTATTGATTTGAGTCTTCTCCTTTTTTTCTTGATAAGTCTGGCTAATGGTTTATCAATTTTGTTTATCTTCTCAAAAACCAGCTCTCAGTTTTATTGATCTTTGGTATTGTTTCCTTCATTTCTTTTTCATTTATTTCTGATCTGATCTTTATGATTTCTTTCCTTCTGCTAACTTTGGATTTTTTTTTGTTCTTTCTCTAATTGCTTTAGGTGTAAGGTTAGATTGTTTATTTGAAATGTTTCTTGTTTCTTAAGGTAGAATTGTATTGCTATAAACTTCCCTCTTAGAACTGCTTTTGCTGCATCCCATAGGTTTTGGGTCAGTGTGTTTTCATTGTCTTTCGGTTCTAAATATTTTTTTATTTCCTCTTTGATTTCTTCAGTGATCTCGTGGTTATTAAGTAGTGTGTTGTTTAGCCTCCATGTGTTTGTATTTCTTACAGATTTTTTCCTCTAGTTGATATCTAGTCTCATAGCGTTGTGGTCGGAAAAGATACTTGATACGATTTCAATTTTCTTAAATTTACCAAGGCTTGATTTGTGACCCAAGATATGATCTATCCTGGAGAATGTTCCATGAACACTTGAGAAGAAAGTGTATTCTGTTGTGTTTGGATGGAATGTCCTATAAATATCAATTAAGTCGATCATGTTTAATGTATCATTTAAAGCTTGTGTTTCCTTATTTATTTTCATTTTGGATGATCTGTCCATGGGTG
Source organism: Monodon monoceros (assembly GCF_005190385.1). NCBI lineage: Eukaryota > Metazoa > Chordata > Mammalia > Artiodactyla > Monodontidae > Monodon > Monodon monoceros. The sequence continues at coordinate 57,981,851 of NW_021703779.1, read as the reverse complement.
AGAGTGGGGTGTTAAATTCTCCTACTATGATTGTGTTACTGTTGATTTCCCTCTTATGGCTGTTAGTACTTGCCTTATGTATTGAGGTGCTCCTATGTTGGGTGCATAAATATTTACAATTGTTATATCTTCTTCTTGGTTTGGTCCCTTGAGCATTATGTAGTGTCCTTCTTTGTCTCTTGTAATAGTCTTTGTTTTAAAGTCTATTTTGTCTTATATGAGAATTGCTGCTCCAGCTTTCTTTTTATTTCCATTTGCATGGAATATCTTTTTCCATCTCCTCACTTTCAGTCTGTATATGTCCCTTGGTCTTAAGTGGGTCTGTTGTAGACATCATATATACGGGTCTTGTTTTTGTATCCATTCAGCCAGTCTATGTCTTTCAGTTGGATTGTTTAATCCATTTACATTTAAAGTAATTATCAATATGTATATTCCTATTACCATTTTCTTAATTGTTTTGGGTTTGTTATTGTAGGTCTTTTCCTTCTCTTGTGTTTCCTGCCCAGAGAAGTTCCTTTAGCATTTGTTGTAAAGCTGGTTTGGTGGTGCTGAATTCTCTTAGCTTTTGCTTGTCTGTAAAGATTTTAATTTCTCCATCAAATCTGAATGAGATCCTTGCTGGGTAGAGTAATCTTGGTTGTAGGTTTTTCTCCTTCATCACTTTAAGTATGTCCTGCCACTGCCGTCTGGCTTGCAGATTTTCTCCTGAAAGATTAGCTGTTAACCTTGCGGGGATTCCCTTGTATGTTATTTGTTGTTTTTCCCTTGCTGCTTTTAATATTTGTTCTTTGTATTCAGTTTTTGTTAGTTTGATTAATTTGTGTCTTGGCGTGCTTCTCCTTGGATTTATCCTGTATGGGACTCTCTGTGCTTCCTGGACTTGATTAACTATTTCCTTTCCTCTATTAGGGAAGTTTTCAACTATAATCACTTGAAATATTTTCTCAGTCCCTTTCTTTTTCTCTTCTTCTGAGACCCCTATAATTCGAATGTTGCTGCATTTAATGTTGTCCCAGAGGTCTTTGAGACTGTCCTCAATTCTTTTCATTCCTTTTTCTTTATTCTGCTCTGCAGTAGTTATTTCCACTATTTTATCTTCCAGGTCACTTATCCGTTCTTCTGCCTCAGTTATTCTGCTATTGATCCCTTCTAGAGAATTTTTAATTTCATTTATTGTGTTGTTTATCATTGTTTCTTTGCTGTTTAGTTCTTCTAGGTCCTTGTTAAACGTTTCTTGTATTTTCTCCATTCTATTTCCAAGATTTTGGATCATCTTTACTATCATTCTTCTGAATTCTTTTTCAGGTAGACTGCCTATTTCCTCTTTATTTGTTAGGTCTGGTGTGTTTTTACCTTCCTCCTTCATCTGCTGTGTGTTTCCCTGTCTTCTCATTTTGTTTAACTTACTGTGTTTGGGGTCTCCTTTTCGCAGGCTGCAGGTTCATAGTTTCCGTTGTTTTTGGTGTCTGTCCTTAGTGGCTCAGATTGGTTCAGTGGGTTGTGTAGGTTTCCTGGTGCAAGGGACTAGTGCCTGTGTTCTGATGGATAATGCTGAATCTTGTCTTTGTGGTGGGCAGGTCCACGTCTGGTGGTGTGTTTTGGGGTGTCTGTGGACTTATTATGATTTTAGGCAGCCTCTCTGCTAATGGATGGGGTTTTGTTCCTGTCTTGCTAGTTTTTTTGGCATAGGGTATACTGCTCTCAAACTTGCTCATCGTTGAGTGGAGCTGGGTCTTGGCGTTGAGATGGAGATCTCTGGGAGATTTTCACCGTCTGATACTATGTGGAGTTGGGAGGTGTCTTGTGGACTAGTGTCCTGAACTTGGCTCTCCCACCTCAGTGGCACAGCCCTGACACCTGGCTGGAGCACCAAGAGCCTGTCCTCCACACGGCTCAGAATAAAAGGGAGAAAAGAAAAAAAGAAAGAAAGAGGAAGATAAAATAAAATAAAATAATAAAGTTATTAAAATAAAAAATAATTATTAAGAAAAACATTTTTAAGTAATAAAAAACAAATAAACACAAACAAAAAAAATGGAAAGACAGAACCGTAGGACAAATGGTAAAAGCAAAGCTATACAGACAAAATCACACAGAGAAGCATACACATACACACTCAAAAAAAGAGAAAAAGGGAAAAAAAATATATATCATTGCTCCCAAAGTCCACCTCCTCAATTTGGGAAGATTCATTGGGTATTCAGGTATTCCACAGATGCAGGGTACATCAAGTTGATTGTGGAGATTTAATCCACTGCTCCTGAGGCTGCTGGGAGATATTTCCCTTTCACTTCTTTGTTCACACAGCTCCCGGGATTCAGCTTAGGATTTGGACCCGCCTCTGAGTGTGGGTCGCCTGAGGGCATCTGCTCTTTGCTCAGACAGGATGGGGTTAAAGGAGCAGCTGATTCGGGGGCTCTGGCTCACTCAGGCCTAGGGTAGGGAGGGGTACGGAGTCCCTGGATCACGGGACCCTGGCCGTGGCAGGCTGCACAGGCTCCCGGGAGGGGAGGTGTGGATAGTGACTTGTGCTTGCTCCGGCTTCTTGATGGCTGCAGCAGCAGCCTTAGCATCTCATGCCTTATCTCTGGGGTCCATGCTGATAGCCCCGGTTTGCGCCCGTCCCTGGAGCTCCTTTAAGCGGTGCTCTTAATCCCCTCTCCTTGTGCACCAGGAAACAAAGAGGCAAGAAAAAGTCTCTTGTCTTTTCGGCAGCTCCAGACTTTTCCGGACTCCCTCCCGGCTAATCGTGGTGCACTAACCCCTTCAGCCTGTCTTCACCCAGCCAACCGCAGTCCTCTTCCTGGGATCTGACCTCTGAAGCCCAAGCCTCAGCTCCCAGCCCCGCCCACCCCGGCGGGTGAGCAGACAAGCCTCTCATGCTGGTGAGTGCTGGTCGGCACCCATTCTCTGTGCAGGAATCTCTCTGCTTTGCCCTCCACACCCCTGTTGCTGTGCTCTCTTCCGTGGTTCCAAAGCTTCCCTCCAACCCCGTCCACTACCCCATCTCTACCCAAAAAGTGGCTTCCTAGTGTGTGGAATCTTTTACTCCTTCACAGCTACCTCCCACTGGTGCAGGTCCTGTCCCTATTCTTTTGTCTCTGATTTTTCTTTTTTGTTTTTCCCTATCCATTTACGTGGGGAGTTTCTTTCCTTTTGGAGGCCTGAGGTCTTCTGCCAGCGTTCAGTAGGTGTTCTGTAGGAGTTGTTCCACATGTAGATGTATTTCTGATGTATTTGTGGGGAGGAAGGTGATCTCTGCGTCTTGCTCTTCCACCATCTTGAAGTTCCTCACTGATAGGGTTTTGATGTGAGTCTGCAAGCAGTCGATTTATTATGGTCTCTGTGTAGTCAAACCTCTCTGCTAATGATAATCTGTATTTGCAGCTGCTCCCCAGCATTAGCATCACCACCTCAGCTCCACCTCAGATCATCAGGCATTAGATTGTCATAAGGATTGCCCAGCCTAGATCCCTCTTATGTGCAGTTCCCTGTAGGGTTCGCAGTCCTGTGAGAATCTAATACTGCCACTGATCTGACAGGAGGTGAAGCTCAGGTGGTAATGCGAGTGATGGGGAGCAGCTGTAAATACGGACGAAGCTTCACTCGCTCACCAGTCGCTCGCCTCCTGCTGTGCGGCCTGGTTCCTAACAGATCACAGACCAGTATCAGTCTGTGGTCCGGGGGTTGGGGATCCCTGCTCTACTGTACTCTTTGGAAAGGTGTTACTATGTGAAGCCCACACTTAAGGAGTGGAGCATTATGCTCCCCCTCGTTGAGGGCAGAGTATCTACATAAATTATTTGGAACTTTTCTGCACAGGAAATTTGTTTTTTTTCTCCATCTGTCAGTTTATTTTCATCTATTTATATCAATATAGACTTATGGATATTCATTTTATAGTTTAGTTTATAATCCAATACTACTTTATTTTGTTGCTCAAATTGTTCTACCTTTGGCCATTAGGAGCTTTTTCATACCAATGTCCATGGATCATTTTAGCCTTCTCCCTTGCTTATCTCTAAATTTCCATGCCAACTGTGAGAAAACTGGTTCCCACCATCTGCAATCTATTTATTTAGTTGTTTAATTCCAGTATACATGTATAACTCTATTGGAGTTGTTAACCCGTACCTCCATGTGAAACAAACTTTATCAACTAGATTACAATGCTATGTGCAGTTCCTTGTGCCTTTAGTCTTACAGACTCCACTCATTTCCAAAGTTACTTCATTCAGAACCAATTCCCTCTATTCCCTTCAGTGAAGTTGTCTCATACACTTTTAATACAGTTAGATTCTCTTGTCACAACCTGCATTCCTTCCTGGAATCACCGACCTCCTAAATTATTTTAAAAAACTGTATACATTAAATTCACTTTTTGTGGTATAAGTTTCTCTGTGTTTTGACAAATGTATAATGCCATGTATATACAATTATATTATCATACAACTATTTTCTGCCCTAAAAGTCCCCTGTGCTTCATTCCCCCACCCCTCCAATCCCCTGGTAACCACTAATCATTATATCCATAGTTTTGCCTACTCCAGAATGTCATATAATCATCAATCATCATACAGTATAAAGCTCTTTCAAGCTGGCTTCTTTCACTAAGCAATATGCATTTAGGGTTCCCCATGTCGTTTTGTGGTTTGATAGCTTTTTTTTTTAAAGCAAGCACTGAATGATATTCCAGTGTATGAATGTACCAAAGTTTGTGTATCCATTCACCTATTGAAGGATATCTTGGTTTCTTCCAGTTTTGGTGATCAATAATAATGTTACTACAAACATTTATGCAGGTTTTTGCATGGGTGTAAGTTTTTATTTTATTTTTATTTTTTATGTATTTTTAATTTTTCCCAACACACCAGAGGCTATTTACTTTGGAGAACTGCTGCAGATATGAGTATGGCCTGGTACAAGGTTTACACTCTCCCAGATTTTCCAGAGCCAGCAAGAACTCGCCGGGCTCTGCTGGAACTGTGACACTTTCTAAGTGGCTTGTAGGTTTAAATCATTAGGTAAATATCTGAGTGCAATTGTCAGATCATATGATAAGACTATGCTTAGCTTTGTGAGAAACTTCTAAACTGACTTCTAAAATGGCCATCCCATTTTGCATTCCCACCAATGATGAATAAGAGTTCCTGTAGCTCTACATCCTCTCCAGCACTGGGTATTTTCAATTTTTAAAAATTTTAGCTATTCTAATAGGTGCATAGTGGTATCGCACTATTGTTTTGATTTACAATTACCTAATGATGTATGATGTTAAGCATCTTTTCATATGCTTATTTGCCATCTGTATATCTTGTTTCATGGAGTGTCTGTTCAGGTGTTTTGCCTATTTCTTAGTTGTGCTATTTGTTTTCTTATTGTTGAGTTTTAAGAGTTCTTTGTATATTTTTGATACAAGTCCTTTATCACATATCAGTCAGATATCATATCAAATATTTGTGGTTTGCAAATATTTCTTCCCAGTCTATGGCTTATCTTTTGATTCTCTAAACAGTGTCTTTCACACAGAAGTTTTGAATTTTAATAAAGTTGAATTTATCCATATTTTTCTTTCATGGGTTGCACTTTTGGTGTTATATTTAAAAACTCATTGCAAAACACAAGGTCACATACATTTTGTCCTATGTCCTATGTTTTCTTCTAGCAGTTTTACAATATTACACTTTATATTTAGGTCTATGATCCACATTTTTTTTTTTTGGCCACATGGTATGTGAGATCTGAGTTCCCTGACCAGTGATTGAATCTGTGCCCCCTTCAGTGGAAGCACAGAGTCTTAACCAATGGACCACCAAGGCAGTCCCTATGATCCACTTTGAATTAACTTTTGTGAAAGGTTTAAGGACTGTGTCTAGATTCTTCTTCTTCTTTTTTATTTTGCATATGAATGTTCAGTTGTTCAATTTGTTGAAAAAACTATCCTTTCTTCATTGAATTACCTTTACTCCTTTGTCAAAGATCAGTTAGCTATGTTTGTGTGGCTCTATTTTCTAGGCTCAGTATTCTGTTGCATTGATCTATTTGCCTGTTGTTTCACCAGTACCACACTGCTTTGGTTATTGTGGCTTTATAGTTAGTCTTGAAGTTGAGTAGCGTCAGTACTCCAACTTTGTTCTTCTACTAAAGTATTGTGTTAGCTATTCTGGTTTTTTTTGCTTATCCATATAAACTTTAGAATCAGTTTGTCAATATGCACAAAATAGCTTGCTGGGGTTTTGATTGGGTTTGCATTGAATCTATAGATCAAGTTGGGAAGAACTGATATCTTAACACTATCAAGGCTTCCAGTCTGTGAATACAGAATATTTCTCCATATATTTAGATCTTCTTTGATTTCTTTCATCCAAGTTTTATAGTTTTCTGTGTAGATCCTGTAAACATTTTGTTAGATTTATATCTAATTTTCTCTCTTTTTGGTGCTATTGAAAATGGCATTGTGTTTTTTATCTCAAATTCTAATTATTCATTTCTGATATATAGGAAAGCAAATGAATTTTGTATATATCATTTCCAGGACTTTTTTGTTTGTTTATTCTTTGTGACTTTCTACATAGACAACAATGTCTTCTGTGAACAAAGAGAGTTTTACTTCTTCCTTTCCAATTTGTATATTTTATTTCCTTTTCTCCTCTTATTGTACTAGCTAGGACTTCCAGTACAATTTTGAAGAGGAGTGATGAGAGGGTACATCTTTGCCTTGTTTCTAATCTTAAGGAAAAAGCATCCAGTTTCTCATGATTAAGCATAATAATAGCTGTAGAATTTTTGTAGCTGTTCTTTATCAAGTTTCAGAAGTTCCCCTCTACTCCTGGTTTGCTGAGAGTTTTTACCATGAATGGGTTTTGAATTTTGTGAAACGTTTTTTTATGCTTCAGTTATTCTGATCATATATTTCTTCTTTAGCTTGTTAATGTGATTGATTATGTTAATTTTCAAATGTTGAACCAGCCTTGCATACCTGGAATAAATCCCACTTGATTGTGGTATAGAATTCATTTTATACATTCTTGGATTCAATTTGCTAATATTTTGTAGAGGATTTTTATGTCTCTCTTCATGACAAATATTGGTCTGTAGCTTTCTTTTCTTGTAATATCTTTATCTGGTTTTGGTATTAGGGTAATGCTGGCTTCGTATGAGTTAAGAAGTACTACCTTTGTTTTATTTTCTGAAAGACATTGTAGAGAATTGGTATTATTTCTTCCTCAGATATTTGCCTGGTACCTCCTTTTTTGGTAATGTTATCAATTATTGATTTAATTTCTCTAATAGACATTGGCCTATTCAGATTTTCTATTTCTCTTTATGTGGTTTTTGTAGTTTGCATCTTTTAAGGAATTGATCCATTTCATCTACGTTAGCAAGCTGTGGGCATAGAGATATTCATATTATTCTTTCATTATCCTTTTAATGTTCATGGGATCAGTAATGACAACCCCTCCTTTATTTCTTGTATTGGAAATTTATACTTTCTCTCCTTTTTTCTTGGTCATTCTGGCTAGAGATTTATTGATGCTATTTATCTTTAAAAAAAACACACCAGCTTTGGTTTTGTTGATTTTCTATATTGTTTTCCTGTTTTCAATTTCATTGATTTCTGCTTTAATTTTATTATTTCCTTTTGTCTGCTACCTTTAGGCTTAAATTGCTCCACTTGCTCTAGTTTTGTAGGTGGAAGCTTAGATTACTGATTTTAGATTTATTTCTAACATATGCATTTAATGCTATAATTTCCTTGCATCCAACAAATTTTGGTAAGATTTATTTTATTTAGTTCAAAATGTTTTAAAATTTCTCTTGAGACTTCTTTGAACCATGTGTTATTTATAAAATCCCAATCTAAAAATTCTTCAAGTATTTTGAGATTTCTGACCTATCTTTCTGTTATTGATTTCTAGTTTAATTCCACTGGGGACTGAGAACATACTTTGTATAATTTCTATTTTTAAAATTTGTTCAGGTATATTTTATGGCCCATAATGTGATCTGTATTGGTGAATGTTCCATGTGAACTTGAAAAGAATGTGTATTCTGCTGTTGATGGATAAAGTATTCTATAAATGTCAATTAGATCCAGTTGATTGATGGTGCTGTTCAGTTCAACTCTATTCTTACTGATTTTCTGCCTTCTTGATCTATCAATTACTGGAAGAAGTCTGTTGAAGTCTGAAACTATAATAGTGGATTTGTCTATTTGTCCATGCAGTTCTATCAGTTTTTGCTTTGTGTATTTGACACTCTGTTGTTGATACATACACATTAAAGATTATTATGTCTTCTTGAAGAATTGACTCCTTTATCATCATGTAATACACCTCTTTATACCTGTTAATTATCTTCTTCTCAAGTCTTCTTTGTCTGAAATTAATATATCTACTCCAGCTTTCTTTGATTAGTGTTAGCATGGTATAGCTCCATTTACATTTTTTTTAACTAGCCATCTCACCTTTATTTTATTTTTGCATTTTCTTATTGTGATAATATACATGATATTCACTATTTTAACCATTTTAAATGTACAATTCAGTGGCATTGAGTACATTTGCTATGTTGTGCAACCATCACCACTATCCATTTCCTCCAGAACATTTTCATCATCCAAACAGAAACTCTGTACCCATTAAATGATAATTCCTCATTCCTCCCTTCTCCTGGCCCCTGGTAATCTCTATTCTATTTTCTGTCTCTGTGAGTTTGCCTATGCTAAGTACCTCATATAAATGAAATCATACAATCTTTGTCCTTTTGTGTCTGGCTTACTTCACTTAGTATAATGTTTTCAAGGTTCTTTCTTTCAATTCTTTTGGGTACACCCAGGAGTGGTATTGCTGGATCATATGGTAAGTCTGTGTTTAAGAAATACCAAACTGTTTTCCACAGCTGCTGCACCATTTTACTTTCCCATCAGTAATGCACAAGGGTTCCAATTTCTCCACATCCTTGCCAACCCTTATTATATCCCATTTTTTCATAATAGTCATCCTAATGTGTGTGAAGTGGTATCTCATTGTGGTTGTGATTTGTATTTTCCTAATGACTAGTGGAGTTGGTCATTTTTTCATGTGCTTGTTGTCCATTTGTATACATTCTTTGGAGAAATATCTACTCAAGTCCTTTGACCATTTTCAAATTGAGTTGTTAGTTTCTTTTGTTGTTGGGTTGTAGAAGTTCTTTATATATTCTGGATATTAACCCCATATCAGGTATATGATCTGCAAATATTTTTCTCATTATGTAAGCTGTCTTTTCACTCTCTTGATAGTACCCTTTGATGCACAAAAGTTTTAAAATTTGATGAAGTCTGATTTATCTATTTTTTCTTTTGTTGCCTGTGCTTTTGGTATTATATATAAGAAATTATTATCAAATTCAATGTCATGAAGATTTTACCTTATATCTTCTTTTAAGAGTCTTAAAGTTTTAGGTCTTACATTTAGGTCTTTGATCCATTTTAAGTTAATTTTTTTTTTTTTCGGTACACGGGCCTCTCACTGTTGTGGCCTCTCCCATTGCGGAGCACAGGCTCCGGATGCGCAGGCTCAGCAGCCATGGCTTACAGGTCTAGCTGCTCCGCGGCATGTGGGATCTTCCCAGACCGGGGCACGAACCCGTGTCCCCTTCATCGGCAGGTGGACTCTCAACCACTGTGCCACCAGGGAAGCCCTTTAGTTAATTTTTGTATATGGTATAAAGTAGGAGTCCAGTTTCATTCTTCTGCATGTGGATATCTAGTTTTCTTAACACCATTTGTTGAAAAGACTGTCCTTTTCCCATTGATGGTCTTGGTACCTGAGTTGAAAATGAAACATTGACCATATATGTAAGGATTTAGTTCTGAGCTCTCTGTTCTATTCCATTTGTCTATATGTCTGTCTGTGTGCCAGTACCACACTTTTTTGATTACTGTAGCTTTGTAGCAAGTTTTGAGATCAGGAAGTGTGAGTCCTCCCCTTTTCCTTCTTTTTCAAGAGTGTTTGGCTATTTGGGGTCCCTTGAAATGTCATATTAATTTTAGGATGAGTCATTTTATACTTGCAATAAATATTTTTGAGATTTTGACAGGGATTGTATTGAATCTGTACACCACTTTGGATATTGTTGTTATCTTAGCAATATTAAGTCTTCCAATCTATGAACACAGGATATCTTTCCATTTAATTATGCCTTCTTTAACTTCTTTCAGCAACGTTTTGTAGTTTTCTAATTGAGTTATAATTAACATACAATATTATATTAGTTTCAGGTGTACAACATAGTGATTTGCTATATTTATACATTATGAAGTGATCACCACAATAAGACCAGTTACCATCCATCACCACACAATTACAATATTATTGACTACATTCTCTATGTGTGTATTACATCCTCATGATTTATTTATTTTATAGCTGGAAATTTGTACCTCTTAATCCCCTTCACCTATTTCATCCATCCTCTCACCCTCCTCCCCTCCGACAACCACCAGTTTGTTCTCTGTGTCTAAGAGTCTGCTTCTGTTTTGTTTTGTTTGTTTGTTTTGTTTTTTCAACTCCACATATAAGTGAAATCATATAGTATTTTTCCGCTGTCTGACTTATTTCACTTAGCATAATACCCTCCAGGTCCATAAATGTTGCCGAAGGTGGCAAGATTTTATTCTTTTTTATGGCTGAGTAATATTCCAGATATACATGTATATGTGTGTGTGTGTATATATATATATATATATATCATGTCTTCTTTATCCATTCATCTGTTGATGTACACTTAGGTTGCTTTCATATCTTGACTATTGTAAATAGTGCTGCAATGAACGTAGCGGTGCATATATCTTTTTGAATTAGTGTTTTAATTTTCTTTGGATAAATACCCAGGATGGAATTGCTGAATCATATGGTAATTCTATTTTTAGTTTTTTGAAGAACCTCCATACTGTTTTCCATAGTGCTGCACCAATTTTGTAGTTTTCAGTGTACAAGTTCTTTGTCTCCCTGGTTAAATTTATCCCCAAATATTTTATTATTTTTAATGCTATTGTGAATGGAATTGTTTCTTAATTTTTTTTTTTTTTTTTGCGGTACGTGGGCCTCTCACTGTTGTGGCCTCTCCCGTTGCAGAGCACAGGCTCCAGACGCGCAGGCTCAGTGGCCACGGCTCACGGGCCCAGCTGCTCCGTGCCATGTGGGATCTTCCCGGACTGGAGCATGAACCCGCGTCCCCTGCATCGGCAGGCGGACTCTCAACAACTGCACTACCAGGGAAGCCCTCTTAATTTTTTTTGGATTGTTCATTCCTAGTGTATAAAATGCAACTGATTTCTGTGCTTTGATTTTGTATCCTGCAAATTTGCTGAATTTATTGATTAGCCATAACAGTTTGTCTGTGTGTGTGTATGTGTAATCTTCAAGCTTTTCTACATATAAGATCGTGTCATCTGAAAACAGTGATAACTTTACAAATCCTTTCCAATTTGGATGTCCTTTATTTCTTTTCCTTGTCTAATTGCTCTGACTATGATTTCTAATACTATTGGATAGAAATGATGAAAGTAGGCATCCTTAGTTTGTGATCTTAGAGGAAAAGCTTTCTGTCTTTCACAGTTGAGCATGATGTTAGCTTTGAGTTTTTCATATATGGCCTTTATCACATAGAGGAAGATGAGATAGGTGTTAACAGAGGAAATGAATATTTATCGCACATCATTAAGTCAGTCAACAAATATTTATTGAGTGCCTACTATGTGCTGGGCACTGTAGATACAATGGGGAGCAAAAGATTTATGATCTCTGTATCATGGAGACTACAGTCAACTGAACAAGACAGACAGTACATGTAAGCAAATAAATAAAACGAGGGCTTTTTGAAACAGAGTAATTAGAAGAGTCCTTTTTTGATGGATGGTCATAGAAGACTTCTCTGAGGTAGTGGCATTTAAATTGAAACCTGAAATATGACAAGCAAGTGAAGTGATTATAACTGGGGAAAGAGGATATCAAATAGAGGAAACAACAGCAAAGACCTAGATGTGGGAAAGGGCTTGACAAGTTTCCTGAACACAGAGGAGGTCAGTGTGGCTAGAACCTAGTAAATGATAGGGGGACCCTATGATATGAGATAGCAAGATATATAACACAAAGGGCCTTGAGAGGACATGGTAAGGAATCTGGATTTAATTTTCTTAAGCATGGGAAGCCATTGATGGGCATGAAGTTGAGGGGTAGCATGATCTGGGTTACATGTTTTAAAAGTCACTCTGGTTGTAGGGCTAGAGGTAAAAATGAGGGATGGACTGAAAAGGGGCATGAGGAATCTTTTGGGAGTGATGAAAATGTTTTGTATCTTGATTGCAGTGGTGGTTTCATGGGTGCATACATCTGTGAAAACTCACCAAATCATACCATCAAATTGTACTATTGAATCAAATCATTTATTGTATGTAAATTATAACTCAATAAATTATAAAAGGTTAAATTTTAACTTTCTGGATGCTGTGTGTGGAATGGATGGTAGGGGACAAGAAAAGCAGGATATTTGTTGGAAAGTTATTGCAGTCATCTCAACCATAGGTGTTGATATCTTATTTACTCCTCACAGAAAACCTTGCAGGGTACATTCCTCATTTTATAGCTGGGGAAACTAAGGTTTAGAGAAGTGTATTTTTTTTTCAGGGCCATCCAACTAGCAAGTGGCAGAGATAGAACTGGAATATATGTGATTCCAAAACCCATGTTCTTTATACTTTACCATGCTGCCTCCTCACATCCAAAGAATGTGAACTCAGAGACTTTGGAAAGGATTATCTTAGACCACAGCTATCTTTTCTTCTCACTCAATCCTTGTGCACTCTTTATTAATTTTGTCCTTAATAATGCCATCTGCAACTTCTGATTTCAAGCCCTGGACTACTTTCAGGAAGCCAAAATGTCCATCAAGGAAAATCTCCAGAAGATCCAACAGAAAAGGAGAGTCTTCCAGATCAGATACAGGCAACTCTCAAATAGGTTTAGCCTTTGTAATTTATCTGTGGTGAACTGTGAAAACTATGAATTGTGGCAGGGAGGGCAGAGAGGGGCAGAAAGCTATAATTTGCCTTAATCACAGCTTCATAAATTCCATGACTTCATATAGCATGAACATGTCTAAATTTCTCTGACATATTTGTATCACTATGTCCCGAAGAAATTTGAAATTTGAGAAGTAAGAATTTGAGTGCCACAGTCAGAACCTTCTTGGTTGTAAGTGACAGAAGCCCAACAAAAAGTGGTATAAGACAAAAGGAGGAGTACAGAAGTATAACTGGCTACAGGTACAGCTGGATCCAGGCCTGAAAAGATATCACCGAATACCTATGTCTCTCTATCTCTTGGCTCTGCTTTATCCTGTGCTTTTTTTGTCCTTGTATTTGTGGTGATAAAGAGAGCCCCTATCAGCTCCAGGCTTACATGGTCCATTAGTGTCTTTTCTCAGAGAGTAAGAGTGAATCATTCCCAACAGTTCCAGCAAAAATACCAAGGAGAAATTTCATTGGCCAGACTTTTATTAACCCATCCTGCACTAATTACTATGGCCAAGGAAGGACTCTAATTAGCCAGGCGTAGGTCATTTTCCCAGCCCTTGAGTGTGGCAAATGGGATGGTTTTCCCCCATCTAAATCACATGAACTGAGAATTCAGGAGGGATGATATCCCAAAGAAATGCTGGGTCAGAAAGAAAAGCATGTGACCATTATATTCAAGTTTGAATTACCTCTTTCCACAGGTGACTTATATGCATCCCTCCCAACAGCTATGATCCAACTTGCAGGGCTTGAAAAAATCTAGTGGGACACCATCCATGGGACCCTGAGGCAAGGTGACCAAGTAGCTTAGACAGGCTGGACCAAAAAGGGGGGTGGGAAAAGGAGTTACCTAAAGCAGCCAAAGACAGCATAGCTAGAGGAAGAGTCTAGATTGTGGCCAATGAAGAGAGAAAAATTTTGAAGCCAGAGAAATCAGGAGTTTGTCTAATTAAAGGCCATGAAGGAGACCAATGGTGAGATCAGCAATCAGGAAGATAGGAAACAGATCAAGAAATGTGGGATAAGTAAAATAGTTCAAAACTAAGACCTTAAGTAGGATGAGGCTTGCTTTTTATGTGGAGCCTGTTGTGGGACATAGGAGGCAGATGTGACCATTTAAATTTGTTAGGCGGTACCATGTGATATTAAAGATAACCCCCCTCCAAGTTTCAAAGTATCCAGTGATTTCTCTTATATCAGGAACATTTCCAGCTTTTTAATCCCATGATGCCCCCTTTAACGGACCACCAGAAAAGGAACTGCCATCCTATAAAGAGGCTATCCTGGTATCTCAATAGGTTTCTAAACAGTTCAAACAACACCATCATTAACTTGTCCCAGGAAAATGTTCTGGTCCTTAAGACATACTCTTTATGAAGGTGAAACCAGAGAGACAAGGACTAACCCATGTGGGAGAAATTCCTGGCCCAAACACTGCATTCAAAGTCTAAGTGATTTTTGGAAGGGGTGCAGTATCCGTCACAGTCAAGCCACTGTAGGTACTGGTATCAGTCAGAGAAAAAGCAAACCACTCTAGATGTTTAAAATAGAGGAAATTTAATATAGGGAATTAGTAGCAGAGGTTATGGAAGAACTAAGAAGCCAAACAGAGGATAGCAAAGCAATACAGATTAGTCATAGCAGGAAGCTTCTACCACCCCTTGAGCTGGAGGAACACACAGGAGGAGGTGAAGCCAAGATCAGCTGATGGGATCTGGGATCGTGATGGACATATACAATGGGAAGCTGAAACTATGGAGGAAGATGCAGCCACTGCGAGAAAATACCCCCCGAAGGAGAGAGAAGGAGAAATACCCTAGCTGATATTTCCTCCCACACTCTAATCTCTGACCGGTTTCACATTAGGCAAAGCCAGTTGGCAAGGACAATTGAGTAATATCATTTAATACAAGAAAAGAGCATGGAATGAAGCTGAGAGGAAACAGGTAATGCCTAGCACACCACTATCACCAGGATGCTCACCCTGTATTACTCTGCACTCCCTCTTAACTAATCAATCTTGAACTCCTCCCCTCTTCTCACACAGTTTAAGCCCTTCCACTGTACCCTCTGGAACTCACACCATGTGAGCAGCCAAATTCCCTCAGCTTCTTCTTGAAACTCCATTAATCTCCTGCTCTAACTACAACCTGAATGGTCCCTTAGCACACCACTTCTCCTATGAGTGGTTTTTCCTTTATACTACACACATCAGGAATGTGAGGTAGATATCCTTTTTGCTCTCCATTTTCCCTTACAAGCCATTATTCGCAATCTTTGTGTAATAATCCCTGCTTATGAGGCTCATGCTATAAACAGTATCACCCCTCATCCTTCTCATTGCTGTCATCTGCCAACATCCCAGTAATTCCCACTCACCCCTGCCCACATTCATTAAAGACTTTGGCATCTGCCTTATTCTATACGTGGGGTTGCTTTTGGCAGCATATAATAGAAAATGCCAAATCAAGTGACGTAACAGTGAAAGACATGTAATTTCTCACTCACAACAAGAGTTCTAGTGACAGGGAAGGTTCCAGACTGCTTAATTCAATGGCTCTGTAATATCATATAGAAAGCAGAATACACCCATCTTTTTCTCTGCTATCTTAGGCATGATAACATCCTTAGTATATTCTCTTAGGCTGGTTCCCCTCATGGTTGCAAGACATACATGTGAACCTTACCTGTGCATTTTCTTACCTGTAAGCAAGGAGTAGAAGTAAAAATTATAATGAGAAGCTCATCTAGTGAGTATGAGATATAAGTGAAGGGAACTAGTTGTATGATTTAAGTATATAAAACCATTTGGCCAAGAAACCTGGAAATCTCCCTCTCCACAATAAGTGTGCTGGTTATCAGGGATTGGTCCTTAATCTAGGATACTATATTCTTTGGAAAGAGTCTGGAGGGAGCTGCTCATTTTCGTCTCTGTGGCTTTTTCTGTGTATGCATCCATAGTTGACCAGCCGCCCTTCTTCAGATATGCCAATGACATCAATCCGTTTACAGTCAAGCCTTGCTGACAAGGGAGCCATCCCGTCTTATTAAGATGTCATTGCATATCTCTGTTAATATTTATCTAATGTTAATTCAACAGTTTCAAGGGTGATCTTAGTTCTTTCATTTCCACGTCCTATAAGTACATTTTGCTTGAGTGGGAGACAGTAGAACATAGTCTGATTCTAGACTAACCCTGCTCCACCATTTACCATCTCTGAGCCAGTTTTATCTTTTGTAAAGTGAGGATTACAAAGGTAATTACCTCATAAGTTTGATACAAAGACTAAATGAGAAAATACGTCAAAAGCTCCTAGCACAGCACCTGGCACATAGAATGCACTCAGTAAATGTTGTCGCTTATCATTATTATCACAGTATATTTTCTTCATTTTTTTGTTTTAATATCAGGAAGAAGGTAAGGTGCAAAGGCCCCAAAACAAGGTAGCAGGGCATAATGGAGAAACTGCAAATAAATCGGTATGTTTAGAGCACAGCTGTCAAGCAGGATGAGCAGCTGTCTAAATATAAAGCTGAAGAGATAGGCATGATCGTGATGATGCTAAGGAATTTTGACCTTATTCAGTGTATCCTAGAGGGGAAGGGCACTGAAGAATTATAATCAGAGGACACCAAGATCAGATTAGTATGTTCAAAAATCGCTCTGGCAGAAGCCCATAGTATGGATTACAAGAACTACTGGAGGCGTGGAAGCCAGCATGGCATTTATTACAATAGCCTAGATCAGAAATAATGAGACTGAGTTAAAATGGAGGGTGAGGGAGAGCTCTGGTTTCAGTAAGGGCAGAATAGGTTGTATCAGATTAACATTCCCACAGATAGCAATTAAAAACTCTAGGCAAAATATTTGTTAAAACTACTATTTGAAAAACCACCAGCTACTTGATGCACTGGAGATTGATTTAACAAAACCAGGCAGAAACTGGCCGAGATTTGACCCGTAAAAAGAAGGAAATCTGACTGGTTGAGATCCAAAATTATACATCCTCCCCTGAGGACAATCTCCAGTTCTTGTGTCACAGGATGGCTAGAATTTAAGCAAAAAGTCATATTAGTTTTTATTTGAAATATAGTTGATTTACAATATTATATTAGTTTCAGGTATATAACATAGTGATTCAATATTTTAATAATTATACTCCATTCAAAGTTATTACAAAATAATGGCCATATTTCTCTGTGCTGTACAATATATCCTTGTTGCTTCTTTCTTTCTTTTTTTTTTTTGGCTTGGAAGAAACAATTTGTTAGATATGTAGATTGTTTCTAATTTTTCATTATAATGAACATAATCTAACATTGTGAGCACTTTCAGTTTGTCCTGAGAGCCTTATATGTATTTTGTTCAATATTCACAATATTCAGAACTACCTCATGAAACAGCTTCTGTTATTATAACCCTTATTTTACAATTGTGGAAATTAAAAAGTGGTAAGTCCAGTATCTCAGTGAGAAGTAATAAAGCCAGGATTTAAATCTAGCAGCACAAATACCATATTCTTAACTTCTGTACTTTAAGCATTCACTATTTTAGGTAACACCATGATGAGCATTTTGATAGACACATTTTTATCCACATTCTTTTTAAAAAAACTTTTATTGGAGGGAGACCTTCAAGATGGTGGAGGAGTAAGACGTGGAGATCACTTTCCTCCCCACAAATATATCATAAATACATCTACATGTGGAACAACTCCTACAGAACACCTACTGAACACTGGCAGAAGACCTCAGACTTCCCAAAAGGCAAGAAAATCCCCACATACCTCGGTAGGGCAAAAGAAAAAAGAAAAAAGAGAGACAAAAGAATAGGGACAGGACCTGCACCTCTGGAAGGGAGCTGTGAAGGAGGAAAGGTTTCCACACACTAGGAAGCCCCTTCACTGGCAGAGATGTGGGGTGGCGGGGAGGAAGCTTTGGAGCCGCAGAGGACAGCACAGCAACAGGGGTGCAGAGGGCAAAGCAGAGAGATTCCCACACAGAGGATCTGTGCTGGACAGCACTCACCAGCTCGAGAGGCTTGTCTGCTCACCTGCCGGGGTGGGTGGGGCTGGGAGCTGAGACTCCAGCTTTGGGAGTTCAGAACACAGAGAGAGGACTGGGGTAGGCTGTGTGAGCACAGCCTGAAGGGGGCTAGTGTGCAACAGCTAGCCAGGAGGGAGTCCGGGGAAAAGTCTGGAGCTGGCAAAGAGGCAAGAGACTTTTTCTTGCCTCTTTGTTTCCTGGTGCACAAGGAGAGGGGATTCAGAGCACCGCCTAAACGAGCTCCAGAGACAGGCGCAGGCTGCGGCTATCAGCACGGACACCAGAGATGGGCATGGAACGCTAAGGCTGCTGCTGCAGCCACCAAGAAGCCTGTGTGCAAGCACAGGACACTATACGCACCTCCTCTCCTGGGAGCCTGTGCAGCCTGCCACTGCCAGGGTCCCGTGATCCAGGGACATCTTCCCCAGGAGAATGCACAGCGTGTCTTATGCTGTTGCAACATCACGCTGGCCTCTGCCACCGCAGGCTTACCCCGCATTCTGTACGCATCCCTCCCCCACACCCCACCTGAGTGACCCAGAGCCCCCTAATCAGCTGCTACTTTAACCGCATCCTGTCTGAGCGAAGAACAGATGCACTCAGGTGACGTACACAGAGAAGCAGGGCCAAATACAAAGCTGAACCCCAGGAGCTGTGTGAACAAAGAAGAAAAAAAAAGGGAAATTTCTCCCAGCAGCTTCAGGAGCAGCAGATTAAATCTCCACAATCAACTTGATGTAGCCTGCATCTCTGGAATACCTGAATAGCCAATGAATCATCCTCAAATTGAGGTGGCGGACTTTGTGTGGTTTTGTCTGTATAGCGTTGCTTTTACCATTTATCCTAGGGTTGTGTCTGTCCTGTTTTGTTTTGTTTTGTATAGTTTTTTAGCACTTGTTATCATTGGTGGGTTTGTTTTTTGGTTTGGTTGCTCTCTTCTTTCTTTCTTTCATTTTTTTATTACTTTGTAATTTTAAAAACATTTTTAATAACTTTACATTTTTTATTATAATAACTTTATTTTATTTTATTCTTTCTTTCTTTTTTTCCTCCCTTTTCTTCTGAGGCATGTGTCTGACAGGGTCTTGGTGCTCTGGCCGAGTTTCAGGCCTGTGCTTTTGAGGTGTGAGAGTTGAGTTCAGGATATTTGTCCACCATAGACCTCCCTGCTCCACATAATAGATGGCAAAAGCTCTCCCAGAGATCTCCATCTCAATGCTAAGACACAGCTCCACGCAACGACCAGCAAGCTACAGTGCTGGACACCCAACACCAAACAACTAGCAAGACAGGAACACAACCCCACCCATTAGAAGAGAGGTGGCCTAAAATCATAATAAGGTCACAGACACCCTAAAACACATGACTGGATGTGGTCTTGCCCACCATAAATACAATATCCAGCTTCATCTACCAGAACACAAGCACCAGTCCCCTCCAGCAGGAAGCCTACACAACACACTGAACCAACCTTAGCCACTGGGGGCAGACACCAAAAGCAACGGGAACTACGAACCTGCAGCCTGCGAAAAGGAGACCACAAACACAGTAAGTTAAGCAAAATGAGAAGAGAGAAAAACACACAGCAGATGAAGGAGCAAGGTAAAAACCCACCAGACCAAACAAATGAAGAGGAAATAGGCAGTTTTCCTGAAAAAAAAAATCAGAGTAATGATAGTAAAGATGATCCAAAATCTTGGAAATAGAATGGAGAAAATTGAAGAAAGATTTAACAAGGAGCTAGAAGAACTAAAGAGCAAACAAACAATGATGAACAACACAATAAATGAAATTAGAAATTCTCTAGAAGAAATCAATAGCAGAATAACTGAGGCAGAAGAACAGATAAGTGACCTGGAAGATAAAATAGTGGAAATAACTACTGCAGAGCAGAATAAAGAAAAAGGAATGAAAAGAATTGAGGACAGTCTCAGAGACCTCTGGAAAAATGTTAAACGCACCAACATTTGAATTATAGGGGTCTCAGAAGAAGAAGAGAAAAAGAAAGGGATTGAGAAAATATTTGAAGAGATTATAGTAGAAAACTTCCCTAATATGGGAAAGGAAATAGTCAATCAAAACCAGGAAGCACAGAGAGTTCCATACAGGATAAAACCAAGGAGAAACATGCCAAGACACATATTAATCAAACTATCAAACATTAAATACAAAGAAAGAATATTAAAAGCAGCAAGGGAAAAACAACAAATAGCATACAAGGGAATCCCTATAAGGTTAACAGCTGACCCTCAGCAGAGACTCTGCAAGCCAGAAGGGAGTGGCAGGACATATTTAAAGTGATGAAAGGGAAAAACCTACAACCAAGATTACTCTACCCAGCCAGGACCTAATTAGGCTTCAAAGAAGAAATCAAAACATTTACAGGCAAGCATAAGCTAAGAGAATTCAGCACTATGAAACCAGCTTTATAACAAATGATACAGGAACTTCTCTAGGCAGGAAACACAAGAGAAGGTAAAGACCTACAATAACAAACCCAAAACAATTAAGAAAATGGTAATAGGAACACACATATTGATAACTACCTTAAATGTAAATGGACTAAATTCTCCAACCAAAAGACATAGACTGGCTGAATGGATAGAAAAACAATATCTGTATATATGCTGTCTACAAGGGACCCACTTCAGACCTAGGGACACATACAGACTGAAAGTGAGGGAATGGAAAAAGATATTCCATGCAAATGGAAATAAAAAGATATTCCATGCAAATAGAAATCAAAAGAAAGCTGGAGAAGCAATTCTCATATCAGACAAAATAGACTTTAAAATAAAGACTGTTACAAGACAAAGAAGGACACTACATAATGATCAAGGGATCAATCCAAGAATAAGATATAACAAATGTAAATATTTATGCACACAACATAGGAGCACATCAATACATATGAAAAATGCTAAGAGCCATAAAAGGGGAAATTGACAGTAACACAATCATAGTGGTGGACTTTAACACCCCACTGTCACCAATGGACAGATCATCCAAAATGAAAATAAATAAGGAAACACAAGCTTTAAATGATACATTAAAGAAGATGGACTTAATTGATATTTATAGGACACTACAACCAAAAACACAGAATACACTTTCTTCTCAAGTGTTCATGGAACATTTTTCAGGATAGATCATATCTTGGGACACAAAGCAGGCCTTGGTAAATTTAGAAAATTGAAATCGTATCAGGTATTTTTTCCAACCACAACACTATGACACTAGCTATCAATTACAGAAAAAAAATCTGTAAAAATATAAACACATGGAGGCTAAACAATACACTACTAAATAACCAAGGGATCACTGAAGAAATCAAAGAAGAAATCAAAACATACCTAGAAACAAATGACAATGAAAACATGACCACCCAAAACATATGGGATGCAGCAAAAGCAGTTCTAAGAGGGAAGTTTATAGCAATATAATCCTACCTAAAGAAACAAGAAGCATCTCAAATAAACAACTTAAACTTACACCTAAAGCAATTAGAGAAAGAAAAACAAAAAAACCCCAAAGTTAGCAGAAGGAAAGAAATCATAAAGATCAGGTCAGAAATAAAAGAAAAAGAAATGAAGGAAACGATAGCAAAGATCAATAAAACTAAAAGCTGGTTCTTTTAGAAGTTAAAATTGATAAACCATTAGTCAGACTCATCAAGAAAAAAATGGAGAAGACTCAAATCAATAGAATTAGAAATGAAAAAGGAGAAGTAACAACTGACACTGCAGAAATACAAAGGATCATGAGAGATTACTACAAGCAACTCTATGCCAATAAAATGGACAACCTGGAAGAAATGGACAAATTCTTAGAAATGCACAACCTTCCAAGACTGAACCAGGAAGAAATAGAACATATAAACAGACAAATCACATGCACTGAAATTGAGACTGTGATTAAAAATCTTCCAACAAACAAAAGCTCAGGACCAGATGGCTTCACAGGCAAATACTATTCAAACATTTAGAGAAGAGCTAACACCTATCCTTCTCAAACTCTTCCAAACTATAGCAGAGGGGGGAACACTCCCAAACGCATTCTATGAGGCCACCATCACCCTGATACCAAAACCAGACAAAGATGTCACAAAGGTAGAAAACTACAGGCCAATATCACTGATAAACATAGATGCAAAAGTCCTCAACAAAATACTAGCAAACAGAATCCAACAGCACATTAAAAGGATCATACACCATGATCAAGTCGGGTTTATCCCAGGAAGGTAAGAATTATTCACTGTATACAAATCAATCAAAGGGATAAACCATATTAACAAATTGAAGGAGAAAAACCATATGATCATCTCAATAGATGCAGAAAAAGCTTTTGACAAAATTCAACACCCATTTATGATAAACACCCTTCAGAAAGTAGGCATAGAGGGAACTTGCCTCAACATAATAAAGACCATATATGACAAACCCACAGCCAACATCGTTCTCAATGGTGAAAAAGTGAAACCATTTCCTCTAAGATCAGGAACAAGACAAGGTTGTCCACTGTCACCACTATTATTCAACATAGTTTTGTAATTTATAGCCACAGCAATCAGCGAAGAAAAAGAAAGAAAAGGAATCCAAATCAGAAAAGAAGAAGTAAAGCTGTCATTGTTTGCAGATGACATGATACTATACATAGAGAATCCTAAAGATGCTCCCAGAAAACTAGTAGAGCTAATCAGTGAATTTGGTAAAGTAGCAGGATACAAAAGTAATGCACAGAAATCTCTTGCATTCCTATACACTAATGATGAAAAATCTGAAAGAGGATTTAAGGAAACAGTCCCATTTACCATTGCAACAAAAAGAATAAAATACCTAGGAATAAACCTACCTAAGGAGACAAAAGACCTGTATGCAGAAAACTATAATACACTGATGGAAGAAATTAAAGATGATACAAACAGATGGAGAGATACAGCATGCTCTTGGATTGGAAGAATCAACATTGTGAAAATGACTATAGTACCCAAAGAAATCTATAGATTCAATGCAATCCCTATTAAGCTACCACTGGCAGTTTTTAAAGAACTAGAACAAGAAATTTCACAATTTGTATGGAAGCAGAAAAGACCCCGAATAGACAAAGCAAACTTGAGAAAGAAAAACGGAGCTGGAGGAATCAGGCTCCCAGACTTCAGACTATAGTCCAAAGCTACAGTAATCATGACAGTATGGTACTGGCACAAAAACAGTAATATAAATCAATGGAACAGGATAGAAAGCCCAGAGATAAACCCACGCACATATGGTCACCTTAGTTTTGATAAAGGATGGAAGAATATACAATGGAGAAAAGACAGTCTCTTCAATAAGTGGTGCTGGGAAAAGTGGACAGCTACACATAAAAGAATGAAATTAGAACACTCCCTAACACCATACACAAAAATAAACTCAAAATGGATTAAAGACCTAAATGTAAGGCTAGACACTATAAAACTCTTAGAGGAAAACATAGACAGAACACCCTATGACATACATCACAGCAAAATCCTTTTTGACCCACCTCCTAGAGAAATGGAAATAAAAACAAAAATAAACAAATGGGACCTAATGAAACTTCAAAGCTTTTGCACAGCAAACGAAACCACAAAGAATATGAAAAGACAACCCTCAGAATGGGAGAAAAATTTGCAAACGAATCAATCAACAAAGGATTAATTTCCAAAATATATAAACAGCTCATGCAGCTCAATATTAAAAAACCAACAACCCAATCTAAAAGTGGGCAGAAGACCTAAATAGACATTTCTCCAAAGAAGAAATACAGATGGCCAAGAAGCACATGAAAAGCTGCTCAACATCACTAATTATTAGAGAAATGAAAATCAAAACTACAATGAGGTATCACCTCACACCAGTTAGAGTGGGCATCATCAGAAAATCTACAAACAACAAATGCTGGAGAGGGTGTGGAGAAAAGGGAACCCTCCTGCCCTGTTGGTGGGAATGTAAATTGATACAGCCACTGTGGAGAACAGTATGGAGGTTCCTTAAAAAATTAAAAATATAACTATCATATGACCCAGAAATCCCTACTACTGAGCATATACCCTGAGAAAGCCATAATTCAAAGAGTCATGTACCACAATGTTCATTGCAGCTTTATTTACAATAGCTAGGACATGGAAGCAACCTAAGTGTCCATCAACAGATGAATGGATAGAGAAGATGTGGCACATGTATAGAATGGAATATTACTCAGCCATAAAAAGAAATGAAATTGAGTTATTTGTGGTGAGGTGGATAGACATAGAGACTGTCATACAGAGTGAAGTAAGTCAGAAAGAGAAAAACAAACACCGTATGCTGACACACATATATGGAATCTAAAAAAAAAAAAAGAAAAAGTGATTCTGAAGAACATAGGTGCAGGACAGGGGTAAATTCACAGACGTAGAGACTGGACTTGAGGACATGAGGAGGGGGAAGTGTAAGCTGCGACAAAGTGAGAGTAGCATGGACATATGTACACTACCAAATGTAAAACAGATAGCTAATGGGAAGCAGCCACATAGCACAGGGAGATCAGCTCACTGCTCTGTGACCACCTAGAGGGGTGGGATAGGGAAGGTGGGAGGGAGATGCCAGACAGAGGAGATATCAGGATTTATGTTATGTATAGCTGATTCACTTTGTTATAAAGCAATTCACTTTGTATAAAGCAATTATACTCCAATAAAGATGTTTATAACAAAGTGGAAAAAAATTTTATTGGAGTATAGTTGATTTACATTCTTATTTCTTTTATCCCAAGTAGCTTGTATCTCTTAGTCCCCTACCCATATCTTGCCTCTGCCCACTGGTAACCACTAGCTTCTTCTCTATATCTGTTGGTCTGTCCCTTTTTTGTTAAATTCACTAGTTTGTTTTTTAGATTCTACATATAAGTGATAACATAGTATTTGTCTTTCTTTGTTTGACTTATTTCACAAAGCATAATAACCTCTAGGTCCATCCATGTTGCTGCAAATGGCAAATTCTTTCTTTTTTATGGCTAATATTCCAT
>NW_021703779.1:57834643-57956616 GCF_005190385.1 Monodon monoceros | reverse complement strand
ATATATATATATATATATATATATGGAATACTGTACAAAGTTTAATTCAAAAAGATACAAGCACCCCGATGTTCATAGTAGGATTATTTACAATTGCCAAATTGCCAAGATATGGAATCAACCTCAGAAAACTAAAAATATAATTACCATATGATCCAGTAATCCCACTCCTGAGCATATATCCAGGCAAATTATAATTCAAAAAGATGCATGCACCCCTATGTTTATAGCAGCTCTATTCACAATAGCAAAGACATGGAAACAACCTAATTGTTCATCAACAGATGAATGGATAAGGAAGGTATGGTATATATACACAATGGAATACTACTCAGCCTTAAAAAAGAATGAAATAATGCCATTTGCAGCAACATGGATGCAACTAGAGGTTATCATACTAAATGAAGTAAGTCAGAAAGTGAAAGACAGATACCATATTATATCACTTATATGTGGAATCTAATATATGACACAAATGAACCTATCTGTGAAACAGAGACAGAATCAGGGACGCAGAAATTAGACTGGTTGTTACCAAGGGGGAGGAGGGTGGGAGAGGGTTGGATTGGGAATTTGGGATTAGCAGATGCACACTGGTATATATAGAATGGATAAACAACAAGGCCCTACTGTATATAGCACAGGGAACTATATGCAATATCCTGTGATGAAACATAATGGAAAAGAATATGAAAAAGAATGTATATATATGTATAACTGAGTCTCCTTGCTGTACAGCCGTAATTACCACAATATTGTAATTCAACAATACTTCAAAAGAAAAAGAATTAGTGTTTTCGTTTTCTTTGGATATATACCCATGAAAGGAATTCCTGGATCATATGGTAATTCTATTTTCAGTTTTTTGAGGAATCTTCATAGTGTTTTCTGTAGTGGCTGCACCAATTTACATTCCCACCAACAGTGTACAAGTCTTCCCTTTTCTCCACATCCTCTCCTACATTTCCTATTTGTACACTTTTGGATGATAGCCATTTTGACAGTTGTGAAGTGATATCTCACTGTGGTTTTGATTTGCATTCCTCTAATGATTAGGTATGTTGAACATCTTTTCAGGTACCTGTTGGCCATCTGTATATCTTCTTTGGAAAAAATGTCTATTCAGGTCTTCTGACCATTTTTTGATTGGATTGCTTGTTTTTCTGATATTGAGTTGTATGAGCTGCTTATATATTTTGGATATTAACCCCTTATCAGTCATATCATAGGCAAATATTTTATCCCATTCAGTAGGTTGTCTTTCCATTTTGTCAGTGGTTCCCTTTGCTGTGCAAAGGTTTTTAAGTTGAATTAGGTCCCATTTGTTTACTTTTGTTTTTGTTTCTTTTGCCTTAGGAGGTAGACCCAAAAAAATATTGCTACGATTTATGTCAAAGTGTGTTCTGCCTATGTTCTCCTCTAGGAGTTTTAAGGTTTCAAGTCTTACATTTAGATCTTTAATCCATTTAAAATTTATTTTTGTACATGGTCTGAGAAAATATTCTAATTTTTTACTTTTACATGTAACTCTCCAGTTTTCACAGCACCACTTATTGAAGAGACTATCTTTTCTCCAGTGTATAGTCTTGCCTCCTTTGTTGTAGATTAATTGACCATAAGCGCATGGGCTTACTTCTGCATTTTCTGTTCTGTTCCATTGATGCATGCATCTGTTTTTGTCAGTACCATGCTGTTTTGATTACTGTAGCTTTGTAGTATAGTCATGGAGCATGATACCTCCAGCTTTGTTCCTTTTTCTCAAGATTGCTTTGGGAAATCAGGGTCTTTGTCATTCCATAGAAATTTTAGGATTAAGTTCTAGTTATGTGAAAAATATCATGGGTATTTTAATAAGAATTGTATAAAATCTGTAGATTGTTTTGGGTAGTATGGACATTTTTACAATATTAATTCTTCCAATCCAAGAGTATAGGTTATCTTTCCATTTCTTTGTGTCATCTTTAATTTCATTCACTAATGTTTTACAATTTTCAGAGTATGTGTCTTTCATCTCCTTTGTTAAGTTCATTCCTAAGTATTTTATTCTTTTTGATGTGATTGTAAATGGGATTGTTTTCTTGCTTTCTCTTTTTGATAGCTCATTATTAATGTATAGAAAATTAACAGATTTCTGTATATTAATCTTGTATCCTGAAACTTTACTGAATTTATTAGTTCTAATAATTTTTTATTCTTGGTGGAGACTTTACGGTTTTATATATATACTATCATGTTATCCGCAAATAGTGACAGCTTTATTTCTTCCTTTCCAATTTGGATTCCTTTTTTTTCTTTTTCTTGTCTGATTGCTGTGGCTAGGACTTCCACTACTATGTTAAAATTGAAATGCTGTGAATGGGTATTCTTGTGTTGTTCCTGATCTTATAGGAAAGGCTTTCAGCTTCACACCATTGAGTATGATGTTAGCTGTGGGTTTGTCATAAATGGCCTTTATTATGTTGAGATACATGTTCCCTCTATACCAACTTTGATGAGATTTATTATCGTGAATGGATGTTGAATTTTGTCAAATGCTTTTTCTGTGTCTATTGAGATGATTGTGTGATTTTTATCCTTCCTTTTGTTAATGTGGCATATCATATTGATTGATTTGTGGATATTGAACCATCCTTGCATTCCTGGAATAATTTCCACTCGATCATGTTATATGATCCTTTTCATATATTGTTAAATTCGATTTGCTAATATTTTATTGATGATTTTCACATCTATATTCATCAGAGATATTGGCCTCTGATTTTCTTTCATTTTTTTAATACTATCATTGTCTGGTTTTGGTATAGGGTAAGGTTGGCCTCATAGAATGAACGTGGAAGTGTTCCACCCTCTTCAGTGTTTTGGAGTAGTTTGAGAAGGATAGGTATTAGCTCTTATTTTCATTTATTTATTTAATGTTTATTTATTTATTTATTTTCTTATTAGTCATCCATTTTGTACACATCAGTGTATACATGTCAATCCCAATCTCCCAATTCATCACACCACAACTCCCACCTCCCACCGCTTTCCCCACTTAGTGTCCATACGTTTGTTCTCTACTTCTGTGGCACAATTTCTGCTCTGCAAACTGGTTCATCTGTACCATTTTCTAGGTTCCACATATATGCATTAATATACGATATTTGTTTTTCTCTTTCTGACTTACTCCTCTCTCTGTGACAGTCTCTAAATGCACCCAGGTCTCTACAAATGACCCAATTTCGTTTCTTTTTATGGCTGAGTAATATTACATTGTATATATGTACCACATCTTCTTTATCCATTTGTCTATCGACAGACATTTAGGCTGCTTCCGTGACCTGGCTATTGTAAATAGTGCTGCAATGAACATTGGGGTGCATGTGTCATTTTGAATTATGGTTTTCTCTGGGTAAGTGCCCAGTAGTGGGATTGCTGGGTCATATGGTAATTCTATTTTTAGTTTTGTAAGGAACCTCCATACTGTTCTCCATTGTGGCTGTATCAATTTACATACCCACCAACAGTGCAAGAAGGTTCCCTTTTCTCCACACCCTCTACAGCATTTGTTGTTTGTAGATTTTCCGATGATGCCCATTCTAACTGGCATGAGGTGATGCCTCATTGTAGTTTTGATTTGCATTTCTCTAATAATTAGTGATGTTGAGCAGCTTTTCATGTGCTTCTTGGCCATCTTTATGTCTTCTATGGAGAAATGCCTATTTAGGCCTTCTGCCCATTTTTGGATTGGGTTGTTTGTTTTTTTTTAAATTGAGCTTCATGAGCTGTTTATATATTTTGGAGATTAATCCTTTGTCTGATGATTCACTTGCAAATATTTTCTCCCATTCTGAGGGTTGTCTTTTCATCTTGTTTATGGTTTCCTTTGCTCTGCAAAAGCTTTTAAGTTTCATTAGGTCCCATTTGTTTATTTCTGCTTTTATTTCCATTACTCTAGGAGGTGGATCAAAAAATATCTTGCTGTGATTTATGTCAAAGTGTGTTCTTCCTATGTTTTCCTCTAAGAGTTTTATAGTGCCCGGTCTTACATTTAGGTCTCTAATCCATTTTGAGTTTATTTTTGTGTATGGTGTTAGGGAGTGTTCTAATTTCATTCTTTTATGTGTAGCTCTCCAGTTTTCCCAGCACCACTTATTGAAGAGACTGTCTTTTCTCTATTGTATATCCTTGCCTCCTTTGTTGTAGATTAGTTGACCATAGGTGCATGGGCTTATCTCTGGGCTTTCTATCTTGTTCCATTGATCTATATTTCTGTTTTTGTGCCAGTACCATATTGTCTTGATTACTGTAGCTTTATGCTATAGTCTAAAGTCAGGGAGTCTGATTCCTCCAGCTCCATTTTTTTCCCTCAAGGCTGCTTTGACCACTCAGCGTCTTTTGTGTCTCCATACAAATTTTAAGATTCTTTGTTCTAGTTCTGTAAAAAATGCCATTGGTAATTTGATAGGGATTGCTTTGAATCTGTAGACTGCTTTGGGTAGTATAGTCATTTTCACAAGATTGATTCTTCCAATCCAAGAACATGCTGTATCTCTCCATCTGTTTGTATCACCTTTAATTTATTTCATCAGTGTCTTATAGTTTTCTGCATACAGGTCTTTTGTCTCCCTAGGTAGGTTTATTCCTAGGTATTTTATTCTTTTTGTTGCAATGGTAAATGGGAGTGTTTCCTTAATTCCTCTTTCAGATTTTTCATCATCAGTGTATAGGAATGCAAGAGATTTCTGTGCATTAATTTTGTATCCTGCAACTTTACCATATTCACTGATTAGTTCTAGTAGTTTTCTGGTGGCATCATTAGGATTCTCTATGTATAGTACCATGTCATCTGCAAACAGTGACAGTTTTACTTCTTCTTTTACAATTGTGTTCCTTTTATTTCTTTTTCTTCTCTGATTGCTGTGGCTAGGACTTCCAAATCTATGTTTAATAATAGTGGTGTGAGTGGACATCCTTGTCTTGTTCCTGACCTTAGAGGAAATGCTTTCAGTTTTTCACCATTGAGAATGATGTTTACTGTGGGTTTGTCATATATGGTCTATATTATGTTGAAGTAGGTTCCCTCTATGCCCACTTTCTGGAGAGTTTTTATCATAAATGGGTGTTGAATTTTGTCAAAAGCTTTTTCTGCATCTATTGAGATGATCATATGGTTTTCCTCCTTCAATTTGTTAATATGGTGTATTGATTGATTTGCATTTATTGAAGAATCCTTGCATCCCTGGGGTAAATCCCACTTGATCATGGTGTATGATCCTTCTAATGTGTTGTTGGATTCTGTTTGCTAGTATTTTGTTGAGGATTTTTGCATCTATATTCATCAGTGATATTGGTCTGTAATTTTCTTTTTTTTTGTAGTATCTTTGTCTGGTTTTGGTATCAGGGTGATGGTGGCCTCATAGAATGAGTTTGTGAGTGTTCGTTCCTTCACAATTTTTTGGAAGAGTTTGGGAAGAATGGGTGTTAGCTCTTCTCTAAATGTTTGATAGAATTCACCTGTGGAGCCATCTGGTCCTGGACTTTTGTTTGTTGGAAGATTTTTAGTCACAGTTTCAATTTCATTACTTGTGACTGGTCTGTTCATATTTTTTATTCCTTCCTCGTTCAGTCCTGGAAGGTTATACCTTTCTAAGAATTTGTCCATTTCTTCCAGGTTGTCCATTTTATTGGCATAGGGTTGCTTGTAGTAGTCTCTTAGGATGCTTTGTATTTCTGCGGTGTCTGTTGCAACTTCTCCTTTTTCATTTCAAATTTTATTGATTTGAGTCCTCTCCCTCTTTTTTTTTTTTTTGCAGTATGCGGACCTCTCACTGTTGTGGCCTCTCCCGTTGTGGATCACAGGCTCTGGACTCGCAGGCTCAGTGGCCATGGCTCACGGGCCCAGCCGCTTTGCAGCATGTGGGATCTTCCTGGACCGGGGCACGAACCCGTGTCCGCTGCATCGGCAGGTGGACTCTCAACCACTGTGCCACCAGGGAAGCCCTCCCTCTTTTTCTTGATGAGTCTGGTGAATGATTTATCAATTTTATCTTCTAAAAGAACCAGCTTTTAGTTTTATTGATCTTTGCTATTGTTTTCTTTGTTTCTATTGCATTTATTTCTGCTCTGATCTGTATGATTTTTTCCTTCTGCTAACTTTGGGTTTTGTTTCTTCTTCTCTCTCTATTTTCTTTAGGTGTAAGGTTAGATTGTTTATTTGAGATTTTTCTTGTTTCTTGAGGTAGGCTTGTATAGCTATAAACTTCCCTCTTAGAACGTCTTCTGCTGCATCCCATAGGTTTTGGATCGTCGTGTTTTCATTGTCATTTGTCTCTAGGTATTTTGACATTCTTTGACTTCTTCAGTGATCTCTTGGTTATTTAGTAACGTATTGTTTAGCCTCCATGTGTTTGTGTTTTTTACGTTTTTTCCCCTGTAATTCATTTCTATTCTCATAGCGCTGTGGTCAGAAAAGATGCTTGATATGATTTCAATTTTCTTAAATTTACTGAGGCTTGATTTGTGATCCAAGATGTGATCTATCCTGGAGAATGTTCCATGCACACTTGAGAAGAAAATGTAATCTGCTGCTTTTGAATGGAATCTCCTATAAATATCAGTTAAATATATCTGGTCTATTGTGTCATTTAAAGCTTGTGTTTCCTTATTAATTTTCTGTTTGGATGATCTGGCCATTGGTGTAAGTGAGGTGTTAAAGTCCCCTACTATTATTGTGTTACTGTCAATTTCCTCTTTTAGAGCTATTAGCAGTTGCCTTATGTATTGAGGTGCTCTTATGTTGAGTGGATATATATTTATAATTGTTATATCTTCCTGTTGGATCGATCCCTTGATCATTACATAGTGTCCTTTCTTGTCTCTTGTAACATTCTTTATTTTAAAGTTTATTTTATCTGATATGAGTATTGCTGCTCCAGCTTCCTTTTGATTTCCATTTGCATGGAATATCTTTTTCCACCCGCTCACTTTCAGTCTGTATGTGTCCCTAGCTCTGAAGTGGGTGTCTTGTAGACAGCATATATATTGGTCTTATTTTTGTATCCATTCAGCAAGCCTGTGGCTTTTGGGTGGAGCATTTAATCCATTCACATTTAAGGTAATTTTCGATATGTATGTTCCTATTACCATTTTATTAATTTTGCAGGGTTTGTTTTTGTAGATCCTTTTCTTCTCTTGTCTTTCCTTCCTAGAGAAGTTCCTTTATCATTTGTTGTAGAGCTCGTTTGGTGGTGCTGAATTCTTTTAGCATTTGCTTGTTTGTAAACTTTTGATTTCTCCATCGAATCTGAATGAGATCCTTGCTGGTTAGAGTAATACTGGTTGTAGTTTCTTCCCTTTCATCACTTTAAGCATATCATGTCACTCCTTTCTGGCTTGTAGAGTTTCTGCTGAGAAATCAGCTGTTAACCTTATGGGAGTTCCCTTGTATGTTATTTGTCATTTTTCCCTTGCTGCTTTCAATAATTTTTCTTTGTCTTTAATTTTTGCCAATTTGATCACTATGTGTCTCAGAGTGTTTCTTCTTGGGTTTATCCTGTATGGGACTCTCTGCACTTCCTGGACTTGGGTGGCTATTTCCTTTCCCATGTTAGGGAAGTTTTCGACTATAGTCTCTTCAAATATTTTCTCGGGTCCTTTCTCTGTCTCTCCTCCTTCTGGGACCTCTATAATGCGAATGTTGTTGCATTTCACGTTGTCACAGAGGTCTCTTAGGCTGTCTTCATGTCTTTTCACTCTTTTTTCTTTATTCTGTTCCGCAGCAGTGAATTCAACCATTCTATCTTCCAGGTCACTTATCCGTTCTTCTGCATCAGTTATTGTGCTGTTGATTCCTTCTCGTGTATTTTTCATTTCAGTTATTGTGTTGTTCATCTCTGTTAGTTTGTTCTATAATTCTTCTAGATCTTTGTTAAAGATTTCTTGCATCTTCTCGATCTTTGCCTCCATTCTTTTTCCGAGGTCCTGGATCATCTTCACTGTCATTATTCTGAATTCTTTTTTCTGGAAGATTGCCTATCCCCATTTCATTTAGTTATATTTCTGGGGTTTTATCTTGTTCCTTCATCTGGTACATAGCCATCTGCCTTTTCATCTTGTCTATCTTTCTCTGAATGTGGTTTTTGTTCCACAGGCTGCAGGATTGTAGTTCTTCTTGCTTCTGCTGTCTGTCCCCTGGTGGATGAGGCTATCTAAGCAGCTTTTGGAAGTTTCCTGATGGGAGGGACTGGTGGAGGGTAGAGCTGACTGTTCCTCTGGTGGAAAGAGCTCAGTAAAACTTTAATCTGCTTGTCTGCTGATGGGTGTGGCTGGATTCCCTCCCTGTTGGTTGTTTGGCCTGAGGTGACCCAACACTGGACCCTACCTGGGCTCTTTGGTGGGGCTTATGGCTGACTCTGGGAGGGCTCAAGCCAAGGAGTACTTCCCAGAACTTCTACTTCCAGTGTCCTTGCCCCTTGGTGAGCCACAGCAGCCCCCCACCTCTGCAGGAGACCTTCCAACACTACCAGGTAGGTCTGGTTCAGTCTCCTATGGGGTCACTGCTCCTTCCCTTGGGTCCCCATGCACACAGTACTTTGTGTGTGCCCTCCAAGGGTGGAGTCTTTGTTTCCCCCAGTCCTGCCAAAGTCCTGTAATCAAATCCCGCCAGCCTTCAAAGTCTGATTCTCTCAGAATTACTCCTTCTGTTGCCAGGCCCCCAGCTTGGAAAGCCTGACGTGGTGCTCAGAACCTTCAGTCCAGTGGGTGGACTTCTGTGGTATAAGTGTTCTCCAGTTTGTTGAGTTACCAACCCAGCACTTATGGGATTTGATTTTATTGTTATAGCGCCCCTCCTACCATCTCATTGTGGCTTCTCCTTTGTCTTTGCATGTGGGGTATCTTTTTTGATGAATTCCAGTGTCTTTCTGTTGATGATTTTTCAGCAGTTCATTGTGATTCTGGTGTTCTCGAAAGAGGGAGTGAGAGCATGTCCTTCTACTCCGCCATCTTGAATCAATCTCGGTATTAGCTCTTCTTTATATGTTTGGTAGAATTCCCCTATGAAGACATCTGGTCCTGGACTTTTGTTTGCTGGGAGGTTTTTAAAAATTATTATTATAAGTTCAATATTACCACTAGTGATCTTTCTATTCAGACAGTTTATTTCTGTTTCAGTCTGGGAAGGTTGTCTCTTTCTAGAAATTTGTCTATTTCTTCTAGATTGTCTCATTTGTTGGCATATAACTCTTCATAGTATTATGATTTTTTTGTATCCCTGTGATATTGGTTGTGATTTCTCCTCTTTCATTTCTTATTTTGCTTGTTTGTGTCTTCTCTCTTTTTTTCTTGATGAGTCTGACTAAAAGTTTATCAATTGTGTTTATCTTTATAAAAATCCATGTTTTGGCTTTCTTTTTGTTTTTAAAAAAATTTTTGGGGGATGGTCTCTTTTATCTTTTTCCTATATGATTTTTGCTAATTACTTCCTTCTTCTGAATTTGGGCCTTTTTCTTCTTTTTTAATTCTTTTAGATGTTAGGTTAGGTTATTTATTTGAGATTTTTCTCGTTTCTTGAGATAGACCTATAATTGCTATAAACTTCCCTCTTAGAACTGCTTGCTGCATCCCATAGTTTTTGTAAAGTTGTGTTTACATTTTCAGTTATCTCAACATATTTTCTGATTTCCAACTTGATTTTTTTCATCAACCCACTGTTTTAGCATCCTGTTGTTTAGTCTCTGCGTGTCTGTGCTTTTCCCGTTTTTATTTCTGTAATTGATTTCTAGTTTTATACTGTTATGGTCGGAAAAGCTTCTTGATATAATTTCTATCCTCTTAAATTTGTTGAGATCTGTTTTGTGGCCTAGCATGTGATGTATCCAGAAGAACGTTCCATGTGCATTACAAAAGAATGTGTACTCTGCTGTTTTTGGATGCAATGTCCTATAGCTATATATCAAATCCAACTGGTATCATGTGTCATTTAAGACCGCTGTTCCCTTATTGATTTTCTGTCTGAATGATCTGTTCTTTAAAGCAAGTGGGGTGTTAAAGTCTCCTACTATCATTGTATTATTGTCAATTGCTCCCTTTATGTCTATTAATATTTGCTTTATATATCTAGGTGCTCCTGTATTTGGTTCATATATGATAATGAATGTTATATCCTTTTCTTATATTGATCCCTTTATCATTTTATATGTCCTTCTTTGTCTTTTATTATACACTTTGTTTTAAAGTCTATTTTGTCTGATATGAGTATTGCTACCCCACTTTCTTTCATTTCCATTTGCATGAAATATCGTTTTCCATCCCCTCACTTTCATATGTGTGTGTCTCTAGCTCTGAAGTGAGTCTCTTGTAAGCAGCATATAGATGGGCATTTTTTTGTTATCCAGTTAGTTATTCTATATCTTTTAATTGCAGCATTTAGTCCATTGACATTTAAAGTGATTATTAATAGGTATTTACTTATTGCAATTTTGTTACTTGTTTTCTGGTTGTTTTTGTAGTTCTTCTCTGTTCTTTGCTTCTTCGTTTAGGTTCTTCCCTTGTGGTTTAATGATTTTCTTTTAGTGGTGTGCTTGTGCTTCTTTCTCTGTATTTTTTGTGTATCTATTGTAGTTTTTTGATTTGTGGTTGCCTTGGGGTTCAGTTATGTTGACCTATAATTATACCTACTTTTTAAAAATAGGTAGTCAACAAACAACAAATGCTGGAGAGGGTGTGGAGAAAAGGGAACCCTCCTGCACTTTTGGTGGGAATGTAATTTGATACAGCCACTATGGAGAACAGTATGGAGGTTCTTTAAAAAACTAAAAATAGAATCACCATATGATCCAGCAATCCCACTACTGGGCATATACCCAGATAAAACCATAATTCAAAAAGACACATGCACCCCAATGTTCATTGAAGCACTATTTACAATAGCCAGGTCATGGAAGCAACCTAAATGCCCATCGACAGACAAATGGATAATGAAGATGTGGTACATATATACAATGGAATATTACTCAGCTATAAAAAGGAGTGAAATTGGGTCATTTGTAGAGAAGTGGATAGACCTAGAGACTGTCATACAGGGTGAAGTAAGTCAGAAAGAGAAAAACAAATATCATATATTAATGCATACATGTGGAATCTCGAAAAATGGTACAGATGAACCGGTTTGCAAGGCAGAAATAGAGACACAGATGTAGAGAACAAACGTATGGACACCAAAGGGGGAAAGCAGGGGGGGGTGTGGTGGTGGGACGAATTGTGAGACAGGGATTGACATATATACAGTAATATGTATAAAAAAGATAACTAATAAAAAAGAGAAAATAAGGAACTTATGAAAAATGTTCAAACTTACTAGACATCAAAAATGCAAATTAAAACAATAAGATTTCATTTTTGCTCAGCAGTTCTACCATGTAAAAAATGATAAAACTAATTTTGGCAAGGACATAGGGGACTATGCACTCTCATTTCTGGTCAGGAAAGTAAATTCAGAGAAATTTTCTAGACAGCCATTTGACAGTGCATATTGAAGCTTTAAATATTCTTTCACTCTTTGCTCAATGATCTTTTATCTGAAGGAAATGTTTACACAAGTATAAAAAGGTATACATAAGATCTTAATTGCAACCTTTTAAAAAATGGCCCAAAGTGTAACATCAGCTGGTTGTTTATAATCTATTTCTTAAATATAAAGACCTCTTTATCTTTCCAAATTAAACGCATGTACAGTTGATCTTAAAAGACTAAAAAATAAATAAATAGAAATAGGTAGTCATTTAAGTTCAAACATACTCTAAAAGATCTACATTTTTACCCTCTCCCCTACATTATTTTGATGTCATATTTTACATCTTCATGTTTATCCCTTTATTAATTATAGGAGTTATAGTTGATTTTTACAAAGTTTTTTCTTTTCTTTTCTTTTCTTTTCTTTTTTTTTGCAGTACACGGGCCTCTCACTGTTGTGGCCTCTCCCGTTGCAGAGCACAGGCTCCGGATGCGCAGGCTCAGCAGCCATGGCTCATGGGCCCAGCCACTCCACGGCATGTGGGATCTTCCCGGACCGAGGCACGAACTGGTGTCCCCTGCATTGGCAGGCGGGTTCTCCACCACTGCACCACTAGGGAAGTCCCAAAGTTTTTTCTTTTAATATTTGTAGTAGCTTATTTAAGTGGTTGATCCTCAGCCTTTACTATATATTTGCCTTTACTAGTGAGATTTTTCCTTTTCTATCGATACTTACTTATTGGTATAGCCTTTTCTTTTCCACTTAGAGAAGACGTTTTAACATTTATTTTAGGGTGAGTTTAATATTGATGAACTCTTTTAGTTTTTGCTTGTCTGAGTTGTTTATCTCTCCCTCAATTCTAAATGATGATCTTGCTGGGTAGAGTAATCTAGGTTGTAGAATTTTCCCTTTCAGCACTTTGAATATATCATGCCATTCCCTTCTGGCCTGCAAAGTTTCTACAGAAAAATCAGCTGATTGCCCTTATGTGTATTCCTTTGTGTATTCCTCTAAATGTGTGCTCTCTCCCTTCCCAGCACTGGCACCCTTGCCCCAGAGGGGAGCTGTGTTGGCAAAAGAGGGGTTGGTGTGGGTGCTTGGTGTGGGTCTGGAGCTGGCTGTAGCAGTCCTGTTCACAGTCAGAGACCTGGATCACTTCTGATGCACTGTCTGTTTAAGCCTCAATAATGACTGCCCCACCCCCACCACTCAGATGCTGCTCCAGGTCTGAGCTGCGTTTGTCCCTCACAGCTGAGCTCTTCCTTAGGACACTACAGTCATTGCCCCAGTGTGGTGCTGCATCATGAAGCAAGTAGGGCCAGAGAGGGTGCTTGGCTTAGGTTAGGTCGTGTGCTAGGGTGGTTGCAGGATACCAGCCAGCATCTCATGCAATTTCAATCCACCCCCTCCACCCTGTCTGAGGAGTAAGTAAGCGTGTACACTCCTCTCAAGCAGAGTTCAGGCCTCCCACAGCCCTTTTGTTAGTCCCACCAGCCCTTCAACCAGCTAAGGGGACTTTTCTTTCTAGTGTTGGACTCCAGGATTGGGGCACCCAATATGCAGCTTTAACCACTCACTCCCCAGGGAAGTAATCCCCCTCCTCTTCTGAGTCCCCTCCCAGGGCCACAGGTCCCAACCTGATTGCTTTTCTTCCCTTCCTACCCAATTCTGTGTGGATCACTCTTATAGCCTTGTTTCTACAGGAGTCTTTCTGCCAGTCTCCAGTTAATTTTCAGTGGGAATTGTTCTGCATGTAGATGTACTTTTGATGTGTTTTTTGGGGGAGGTGAATTCTGCATCCTCCTACTTTGCCATCTTGATCTCTTTCCAAAAGTCATATTATTTTTGCTTGAAGTGTCATAGGACAGAGTTTGGACTTTCCACAACAGCTGAAAATTGTGGAGGGAAGTCTGGTAAAAGGGAACTGTGGTGGGAGCCCCTAAAATCCTGTTTGACTCTGAATTTCACATGCATGAGCCTACTCCAAGGACCTCGCAGAACGAAATAGCTAAAGGGTTAAAAACCTGAGCAGAGATTTCAGCTATTGCTCACTGCAGGGAAGACAGAGTTTAGATTCTGAGTGCTGCCAAGTAAAAGGGGTAAATATCTCTTTGTAAATATCCCAGACTTTCCATTGAAAACCTAGAAAGCTCTTGACTTTGGAGTAAAGACTATGCCCAAGGATGTAAGGGCCTACCCACAGAGTAAGAGCAAGATTGAAATAGATCCACCCTAAAAGATATATATAACCAGGCCCCCACAAGTTCAATGTTATTTGATTTATTTGCCCACTAGAACAAAAATCAACACTCTTCAGAAGACAAAACAAAATCTGCAGTCTCTACACTGTATAATTCATAAGGTCAAAGATAAAACAAAAATTAGTGGACATGTGAAAAAACAAGAAAATGTGATCCAGTGTCAAGAGAAACAGAAGTCAATATAAACTAACATGAGATATGCCAAACATTGGAATGGTAAACAAGGACTTTAAAGAATTTTTTTATAAACTGAAAAAGAGAAAGATGGCTGTAATGATTGGATCTGAACAATAAATCAATAAATTAAAAAATAGAAATAGTTAAAAGAAAAATAGCTGTCTAAGATGGCATTGACTTGATTCTCCTGGATAGGGTGATGTAGACTCAATGGTAACATAAATCCAAGAAATAATGCAAGGGACAATCAAAAGAGAATAGAGACATGTACCACAATGTTCATTGCAGCACTATTTACAATAGCCAGGACATGGAAGCAACCTATGTGTCCATCAACAGATGAGTGAATAAAGAAGATGTGGTACATATGTACAATGGAATATTACTCAACCATAAAAAGAAATGAAATTGAATTATTTGTAGTGAGGTGGATGGACCTAGAGTCTGTCATACAGAGTGAAGTAAGTCAGAAAGAGAAAAACAAATGCCGTATGCTAACACATATACATGGAATCTAAAAAAAAAAAAAGGTTCTGATGAACCTAGGGGCAGGACAGGAATAAAGACACAGACATGAAGAATGGACTTGAGGACACAGGGGTGGGAAGGGTAAGCTGGGATGAAATGAAAGAGTAGCATTGACATATATACACTACCAAATGTAAAATAGATAGCTAGTGGGAAGCAGCTGCATATCACAGGGAGATCAGCTCAGTGCTTTGTGACCACCTAGAGGGGTGGGATAGGGAGGGTGGGAGGGAGGCACAAGAGGGAGGGAATATGGGGATATATGTATACATATAGCTGATTCACTTTGTTATACAGCAGAAACTAACACAACATTGTAAAGCAATTATACTCCAATAAAGATGTTAGAAAAAGGGGGGGGGAATCCTGAAAGGTGGAAAGGGGAGAGTGAACTAATTGGAGGAAAACTCAACTGAACATTTTATGATCCAACCCAAAAGAAGAAGGCTACGTAAGCCTAATGTCTACTGACCCCCTACATAGCAACAAAATGTGGCCCAGATAGACTCACTCTTCCCCAAGATGGAATGGGAATCTTGATGACTACCCCAGGTAAAACTGGCAGCACCAACAGGGGAAGTCAGTTGAAAGACCCACTGAAATTAAGGGGCTAGAAGAAGTGTTCTCCTTTCCCATCAAGCCTGGTACTCCCATTCCTCATCAATAGAAACTAGGTAGCTGAATGGCAGGGGCAAGGGGAACCCCACCACAGCAAGTGGCCTGGTCCAGGAGGCACTCTTTATCCTTGTGGGATGGCCTGGGGAAAGTTCTTCTGCCTACTCAGCATCCCCAGCAGAAACCAGTGGAAGTTCCAGCAGCACCAAATAAACCAAGCAGATAAAAATAATACCTCAAAGACTCTAAAATTAAATTTGTTTGGAATCAGAGTTCACAAAAGTAGGCCAGGACCTGTGTGCTATACCCAAACAGAATGATTGCCTGCTAAAATAAAAAAATTAACTTGGACCCAGAGTCTCTTAAAATAATAGATAAAATGCCTGCGAGACAATAAAAAAAAACACCCATCATAACAAGAACTAGGAAAGCCAAAACTTTAGCAAGAAAAGAAAATCAGCAGATGGAAAACTGACATGAATCAGATATTGGAATTATCTGATAAGGATTTTAGAGCAACCATCATAAAAATGCTTCAACCAGCAATTAAAAATTATCTTCAAACAAATGAAAACATAGAGTATCTCAGCAAAGAAATAGAAGTTATTTAAAACAGAACCAGATGCTGTTAAAGAAAAAAAAAAGCACAAAGCACCGAGCTGATCTCCCTGTGCTATGCGGCTGCTTCCCACTAGCTATCTATTTTACATTTGGTAGTGTATATATGTCCATGCCTCTTTCTCGCTTTGTCCCAGCTTACCCTCCCCCCTCCCCATGCTTTGTGACCACCTAGAGGGGTGGGATAGGGAGGGTGGGAGGGAGGGGGAGATGCAAGAGGGAAGAGATATGGAGACTTATGTATATGTACAACTGATTCACTTTGTTATAAAGCAGAAACTAACACACCATTGTAAAGCAATTATACTCCAATAAAGATGTTAAAAAAAAGAAACAGATTTTATAAAATGAAAAAATGCAATAATAGAAATTAAATATTTGCTAGATGGGGTCAATAGTACAGTGGAAATGACAGAGGATAGAATCAGTGAACTTGAGCACAGGTCAATAGAATTTACCCAATCTGAACAATAGAGACAAAATAGAAAAAATGAACAGACTCACATATCTGTGGGACAATAACAAAAGTCAGACATAGGTATCATTGTAGTCCCAGAAAGAGAGGAGAAACGGAGTGGTATTGAAAGAGTATTTGAACAATACTCTGGCTAAAAACTTTCCAGAAGCTGAGAAAACCTTAAAAGATACCCCTCCCCCCAAAAAATCCACATTGAGACATATAATAATGAAATTTCTGGAAAGTAATGACAAAGAAAAAAGCCTGAAAGGGGACAGAGAAATGGCACATTACCTATATGTTAACACCAATTCGAATTACAGTAGATTTCTCATCTAAAACCATGAAGATCAGAAGGAAATGGCATATTTTCCAAGAACTGAAAGAAAAGAGTGTCAACCATGAATTCTATTTCTTGTGAAGCTATCTTTCATGAATAAGGGGGAATAAAGACATTTTCATATGAAAAATGACTGAACTAATTGGTCACTAGTAGACTTCCCCATAAAGGATTGCTAAAGTAAGTTCTTCTAACAGAAAGGAGATGATAAAAGAAGGAATCTTAGAGCAGTAGGAAGGAAAGAAGGAAGGAAGGAAGGAAGAAAGGAAGGAAGGAAGGAAGGAAGGAAGGAAGGATGGAAGGAAGGAAGGAAAGAAGGAAGGAAAGAAGGAAGAACAACAGAAAGACCAGAAATATAGGTACATATGATAGACTATCCTCATGAGTTTTCTATATCATATTTGTTGATTGAAACAAAAATATCACACTGTCTGAACATATGTATATGTATAACTGATTCACTTTGTTATAAAGCAGAAACTAACACACCATTGTAAAGCAATTATACTCCAGTAAAGATGTAAAAAAATGTGAGGAAAGTAAATGGAGCTAAATGGAGTAATGTTTCCATTTTTAATTATAAATTCTTATTTTGTGTATTCTTTTTTCTATTGAAGTATATTTTAAATACAATGTTGTATTAGCTTCCTCTGTACAACATAGTGATTCAACAT
Organism: Monodon monoceros; assembly: GCF_005190385.1. Taxonomy (NCBI): domain Eukaryota; kingdom Metazoa; phylum Chordata; class Mammalia; order Artiodactyla; family Monodontidae; genus Monodon; species Monodon monoceros. Next base: position 57,939,452 of record NW_021703779.1, on the reverse strand, counting down.
TTGTATACATTGTGAAATGATCACCACAATAAGTTTATTTTCCATCTGTCACAATACGAAGTTAAAACAATATTATTGACTGTATTCCCCATGCTGTAATTACACCCTTTGACTTATTTATTTTATAACTGAAAGCTTGTACCTATTAATCTTCCTCACCTATTTTACTCATCCTCCACCACCCTGCCCTCTGGCAACCATCAATCTGTTCTCTGTATCTATGAGTCTGGGTTTTGTTTTGTTCTGTTTTCTTTTTAAGATTCCACATATAAGTGAAATCATGTGGTATTTGTCTTTCTCTGTCTGACTTATTTCAGTTAACATAGTACTCTGAAAGTTCATCCATGTTCTTATAAATGGCAAGATTTATTTCTCTGTTATGGGTAAGTAGTATTCCATTGTATTCATACCATAGTTAGATTGTTTCCATTCTTGGCTATTGTGAATAATGCTACAATGAGCATAGGGGTGCATATATCTTCTTGAATTAGTGGTTTTGTTTTCTTCAGATAGAAACACAGAATGGAATTGCTGGATCTTATGGTAGTAATATTTTTAATTTTTTGAGGAACTTCCACACTGTTTTGCATAGTGGTTGTGCCAATTTACATTCCCACCAACAATTTATGAGGGTTTCATTTTCTCTGCATCCTTGTCAACCCTTGTTATTCCTTGTCTTTTTGATGATAGCCATTCTAACAAGTGTGAAGTGATATCTCATTGTGGTTTTGATTTGCATTTCCCTGATGATTAGTGATGTTGAGCATCTTTTCATGTGCCTGTTGGCCATTTGTATGTCTTCTTTGAAAAAATGTCTATTCAAATCCTCTGTCCATTTTTAAATTGGATTATTTGGGTTTTTGCTATTGACTTGTATGTGTTCTTTTTGTATTTTCGATATTAGATATTAACAGTTTATCAGATATATGATTTGCAAATATCTTCTCCCATTCAGTAGGTTACCTTTTTGTTTTGTTGATGGTTTCCTGTGCTGTGCAGAAGCTTTTTAGTTTGATATAGTCCCATTTGTTTATTTTCACTTTTGTTGCCCTTGCCTTTAGAGTCAGATTTTTTTTAAATTGCAAAAAGCTATGTCAGGGAACTTACTGCCTATTTTTTCTTCTGGGAGTCTTACAGTTTCAGATCTTACATCCAAGTCTTTAATCCATTTTGAGTTAATTTTTGTGGATTGTGTAAGATGATGGTCCAGTTTCATTCTTTTGTTTATAGGTGTCCCATTTTCCCAACACCATTTATTGAAGAGATTATCCTTTCTCCATCATATATTCTTGTTTCCTTTGTTGTAAAGTAATTGCCATTTATGTGTGTTTTTATTTCTGAACTCTCTATTCTGCTCTATTGATCTATGTGTCTGGTTTTATACCAATACCATACTGTTTTGAGTACTATAGCTTTGTAATATATTTAGTTTGAATAGTTTGAAACCAGGGAGCATGATATCTCCAACTTTGCTCTTCTTTCTCAAGATTGCTTTAGCTATTTACGATCTTTTGTGGCTCCATACAAATTTTAGAATTATCAATATTTGCTCTAGTTCTGTGGAATATTCCACTGGAACTTTGATAAGAATTACATTGAACCTGTAGATTGCTTTGGGTAGCATTCATATTTTAGCAATATTAATTTTTCCAATCCATGAGCACAGAATATCTTTCCATTTATTTGTGTCTTCAGTTTCTTTCACTGATGTCTTACAGATTTCAGTGTACAGGGCTTTCACCTCTTGTGGTTAATTTATTTCTAGGTACTTTATTCTTTTTGATGCAATTGTAAATGAGATTGTTTTCTTGATTTCTCTTTCTGATGTATAGTTTATGTTTAGTGTATAAAAATTCAGTAGATTTGTATATTAATTTTGTATCCTGCACCTTTATTGAATTCAATTATTATTTCTAACAGTTTTTTTTTGGTGTTGTTTTTAGGGTTTTCTATATCATGTCATCTGCAAATAGTGACAGTTCTACTTCTTCCTTTCCTTTTGGATGCCTTTTATTTCTTTTTCTTGCCTTAATACTGTGACTAGGACTTCCAGTACTATGTTGAATAAAAATGGGGAGACTGGGCATCCTTGACTTACTCCTGATCTTACAGGAAATGATTACAGCTTTTTGCTGTTGAGTATGATATTTTCTGTGGGTTTCTCATAATGGCCCTTATTATCTTGAGGTACATTCCTTCTGTACCCACTTTGTTGAGAGTCTTTATTATAAATGGATGTTGAATTTTGTGAAATGATTTTTCTGCATCTATTGAGATGATTATGTAATTTTTATATTTCATTTTGTTAATGTGGTGTATCACATTGATTGGTTTGTGGATGTTGAACCAGCCTGCATTCACAGAATAAATCCCACTTGATCATAGTGTGTGACCCTCTTAATGTATTTTAAAATTTGGTTTACTAATATTTTGTTGAAGATTTTTGCATCTATGCTCATTAGTGCTATTGGCCTGTAATTTTCTCTTTCTGTGGTGTCTTTTTCTGTTTTTGGTATCAGAGAAATGCTGGCCTCATAATATGAGTTTGGCAGCATGTACTTTTCAATATTTTGGAAGTGTTTGAGAAGGGTAGGTATTAAATCTTCTTTGAACGTCTGGTAGAATTCACCAGTGAAGCCACCTGGTCCAGGACTTATGTTTGTTGGAAGTTTTTTGTTTTTTTATTACTGATTCAATCTCCTTACTAGTAATCAATCTGTTCAGATTTTCTATTATTTCTTCATGATTCATGCTTGGGAAATTGTATACTTCTAGGAATTTACCCATTTCTTCTAGGTTGTCCAATTTGTTGGCGTATGATTGTTCATAGCAGTCTCTTATGATCCTTTTTATTTCTGTGATATCAGTTGTAACTTCTCTTTCATTTCTGAATTTATTTATTTGAGTCTTCTCACTTTTTTTCTTCGTGAGTCTAGCTGATGGTTTGTCACTTTGGTTTATCTTTTCAAAGAACCAGGTCTTAGTTTCATTGATCTTTTCTGTTGTCTTTTAATCTCCATTTCATTTATTTTTGCTCTGATCTTTATTATTTTCTTCCTTCTACTGACTTTGGCCTACATTTGTTCTTCTTTTTCTAGTTTCTTTAGGTGTAAGGTTAGATTGTTTACTTAAGTCTTTCTTGTTTCTTGAAGTAGACCTCTATTGATATGAACTTTCCTCTTAGAAACGCTTTTGCTGCATCCCATAAAATTTGGTATATCATATTTCTCTTTCATTTGTTTATAGGTATTTTTAAAATTTCTCCTTTGTTTAATTCAATGATCCATTTGTTGTTCAGTAGCATGTTGTTTAATCTCCACATTTATGTGGTTTTTCCAGTTTCTTCTTGTAAATGGTTTCTAGTTTCTCACCATTGAGGTCTGAAAATATGCGTGATATGAAACTAATCTTGAATTTGTTGAGACTTGTTCTGTGACCTAACATGTGATATATTCTGGAGAATGTTCCATATGCAGTTGAGAAGAATGTGTACTCTGCTGCTTTTGGGTGGAATATCCTATATATGTATATTAAGCAATATGATCTAATGTGCCATTTAAGGCCAACATTTCCTTATTGATTTTTTCAGTCTGGATGTCCTATCCATTGATGTTAGTGGGGTGTTAAAGTACCCTACTATTATTCTGTTGCTATCAATTTCTCCCTTTAGGTCTGTTAATATTTGTTTTATATATTTTGGTCCTCCTACATTGGTTGCATATATATTTATAAATGTTATATCTTCTTGCTGGTTTGACCCCTTTATTATTATGTAATGATCTTCTTTGTCTTTTATTACAGTATTTTTTAAAAGTCTTTTTAAAAATATTTATTTATTTATCTATTTATTCATTTATTTATTTTGGTTGTGCTGGGTCTTAGTTGCGGCATGAGGGATCTTCGTTGTAGCATGCGGGATCTTTAGTTGTGGCATGCAGCATCTTTTAGTTGTGGCATGTGGGCTTCTTGGTTGCAGCATGTGGACTCTTAGTTGCTGCATGCAGATTTCTTAGTTGCGGCATGCTGACTTTTAGTTGTGGCATGCATGTGGGATCTAGTTCCCCAACCAGAGATTGAGCCTGGGCCCCCTTTATTGGGAGCACAGAGTCTTACCTACTGGACCAGGCTCTTTTTATTTCCATTTATATGGAATATATTTCTCCTTTCCTACACTTTCAGCCTGTGTATGTCCTTACTTCTGAAGTGAGTCTTTCAGGGAGAATATAGATGAGTCTTTTTTTTTTTTAATCCATTCAGCCATTCTATGTCTTTTGATTGGCAGATTTAACTCATTTACATATAAAGTCATTATTGATGGGTACGAGGTTATTGTCATTTTGTTAATTATTTTCTAGCTGTTTTTGAAGTTCATTTCTGTTTTCTTCTCTTTCTCAAGGTCTGAAAATATGCTTAATATGAATTTAATCTTCTTGAATTTACTGAGACTTGTTTTGTGACCTAACATGTGATCTATTCTGGAGACTGTTCCATATGCAGTCTGTAACTTCTGTTTGGTACTTGTGGCTTGATGACTTTCTTTAGTGTTAAGTTTTGATTCCTTTCTCATTTTCTTTTATGTATTTACTATAAGATTCATATATAACATGCTATGTATATGACAGTCTATTTTCTGTTGATAGCAACTTAAATTTTAACACATTCCAAAAGTCTACATTTTTACTCCTCCCCCTATGTTTTTGATGTCACATTTTACATCTCTTTATTTTATGTATCCCTTAACTAGCTATTGTAGATTTAGTTAATTTTACTACTTTTGTCTTTTACCTCCATACTAGCTTTATAGGTGTTTAATTCACTACCTTTACTATATATTTACTTTTTCCAGTGAGATTTTTACTTTTGTATGTTTTCTTGTTATTAATTAATGCCATTTATTTTCAGCTTAAAGAAGTCCCTTTAGCATTTCTTGTAAGACTTTTTTAGTGGTGATGAACTCCTTTAACTTTGCTTATCTGGAAAACTCTTTATCTCTCCTTCAATTCTGAATGATAACCTTGTAGGGTATAGTATTATTGGTTGGAATTCTTTTCTCCTTTCTGCACTTTGAATATATCATGCCACTCACTCTGGCCTGCAAAGTTTCTGCTGAAAAATATGCTGATAGCCTTATGGGGTTTCCCTTGTTTGTCACAAGTTGTTTTTCTCTTGCTGATTTTAGGATTCTCTCTTTATCTTTAACTGTGACGTTTTAAATATAATGTGCCTTGGTGTGGAGCTCTTTGCATTCATCTTATTTGGAACTCTCTGGGATTTCTGGACCTAGATATCTGTTTCCTTCTCCAGATTAGGGAGGTTTTCAGCCATTATTTCTTCAAATAAGCTTTCTACCCCTTTCTCTCTTCTCCTTCTGGGACTTCTATGTTAAGTAATGAGAATGTTATTCTGCTTAATGTTGTCACATAAGTCCTTTAAGATATCTTCACTGATTTTAATTCTTTTTTTCTTTTTCCTGCTCTGTCTGGGTGAGTTCCATGGCTTTGTCTTCCTGCTCTCTGATCTGTTCTTCTGCTTCATATAGTCTTTTTTGACCCTTCTAGTGTATTTTTCATTTTGGTTATTGTATTCTTCAGCTCTGTGACTTCTGTTTGGTACTTTTTATATTTTCTATCTCTTTTTTGAAGTTCTCACTATGTTTATCCATTCTTCTCCTCAGTTCAGTGAGCATCTTTATGACCATTACTTTGAACTCTTTATCAAGAAGATTACTTATTGCCATTTCATTAGTCATTTTCTGAGGTTTTGTCTCATTCTTTTGTTTGGAACGTATTGCTCTGTCTCCACATTTTTCCCAGCTCTCTGAGTTGGTCTCTCTATATTAGGTGAAACAACTACCTCTCCCAGTCTTGAAGGAGTGGCCTTGTGTAGAAGATGACATGTGGGGCTCAGAAGCAAAATCTTACCTGGCCACCAGAGTCTGGTGCTCAAGGGGCATACCCTCTGTGGGCTGCTCATGCCCACTGGCTGTGGCCGGGCCACACCTCTGGTGCAAGGGGGAGCAGGACATTTGCCTGGCTGTTGCACAGCTTTGGTGCAGGAGTCACAGGGCATTCACCTGGCTGGTTGTGGTCTGGTTGCAGTGTGGGGTGGGTGGGGTGCTTGCTGAGCTGGCTGTGGTGTGGGTGGGCAGGGCACTTCCTTGACATGGCTGTGGCCTGGCTGTAGAGCAGGGTGGTCATTTACTTGCCCAGACCAGCTGTGGCATGGGATAGGTGTAGCATGCCCACCAGCACTAGCAGGTTAGAAGAGAGTACCTGCCAGCACTGATACTAGCAAGGTAGAGTGAGATTACAAAAATTGTGTACACCATCACTTCAATCCTTAGAGAGAGCCCCAGTAGGTTCCTGTCTCTCAAGCAGATGTTTTAAGATTAGTAGGTGGGTTTCTTACTAATCTTAAAACATCTTAAACTTATTGTCTGACATTTTTCAACCTGTTGCTTTTACACTGGGTGCCAGGCCCAGTAAATCTCCATGGGAGCCCTTTAAGTATGGGTTTTTCATTCCCTACAGTTCTGTCATTCTGCTAGATGTAATCCCTGTTGATTTTCAAAACCAGCTATTTCAGGCACTTGTCCCTCCAGTCCCAGATTCAAGGGTTGGGTTGCTTGATAAGGGGCACTAACCTGTCACTCCTCAGGGAAAAGTTTTGTATTTTTAAGATCCCTCCTGATTGTGAGTCATTGTACCTGGGGTGGGGTTTTTAGTGATATCATGTCTCTGCTTCTCCAATCCATTTCAGTGAGGTCCTATAATCCTTTGTTGTGGAGGTCTTCATCTAGTTTTCAGATCTTTTTCAGTGGAAATTATTCCATGTGTAGGTGAATATTTGTTGTGTGAATGGGAAGAGGTGAGTTCAGGGTCTTCCTATACCACCATCTTGAACTGCCTTCTCCCTTTTTTTCTCTTGTTCACATATTTATTTACTAGTCAAACTCTTGCAAACTTAGGCTGTGGTAGCTGCCCTGAATTGCAGGGGCAGATCCCTCCTGACAACCAAAAGATGACCTTACAAGGAAAACTACTTACTTTGGGCCAGTGGTGGCCTTTCCTATCCAGTTTCCACGGAGACTGATCTGTGGAAATCATCTAAAAGCAACTATTTTAAAAGGCACGATGTGAAAATCCTTACCCTGCCTTCACTGATTTGACATCTATTTTCATCAAAACTGAGATGGTAATCTCTTTTTTTATTGAGGTATAATTGCCATATAACATTATATTAGTTCCAGGTATATAGTATAATGATTTGATATTTGTATATATTGTGAAATGATCACCATCAGTAAGTCTAATTAACATCCATCGCCATACATATTTACAAATTTTTCCTTGTGATAACTTTTAAGATCTACTCTCTTAACAACTTTCAAATATGCACCACACTATTTTTTTTCCCCTGGCAAGGGATTTTTATTTTATTTTATTTTTTACAGTGATGGGTGGTCTATTTTATTTTATTTTTTTACATCTTTTTTGGAGTATAATTGCTTTAAAATGTTGTGTTTGTTTCTGCTCTACAACAAAGTGAATCAGCTATATATATACATATATCCCCATATCCCCTCCTTTTTAAGCCTCCCTCCCACCCTCCCTATCACACACCTCTAGGTCCTCACAAAGCATTGAGCTTATCTCCCTGTGCTATGCAGCTGCTTCACACTAGCCATCCATTTTACATTTGGTAGTGTATATTTGTCAATGCTACTCTCTCACTTTGTCCCAGCTTCCCCTTCACCCCCGTGTCCTCAAGTCCGTTCTCTACATCTGTGTCTTTATTCCTGTCCTGCCCCTAGGTTTATCAGTACCGTTTATTTAGATTCCATATATATGCATTAACATATGGCATTTGTTTTTCTCTTTCTGACTTACTTCACTCTGTATGACAGACTCTAGGTCCATCCACCTCACTACAAATAACTCAGTTTCATTCCTTTTCATGGCTGAGTAATATTCCATTGTATATATGTACCACATCTTCTTTATCCATTCATCTGTTGATGGATACTTAGGTTGCTTCCATGTCCTGGATATTGTAAATAGAGCTGCAATGAACATTGTGATACAGGACTCTTTTTGAATTATGGTTTTCTCAGGGTATATGCTCAGTAGTGGGATTGCTGGGTCATATGGTAGTTCTATTTGTAGTTTTTTTAAGGAACCTCCATATTGTTCTCCAAAATGGCTGTATCAATTTACATTCCCACCAACAGTGCAGGAGGGTTCCCTTTCCTCCATACCCTCTCCAGCAGTTACTGTTTCTAGATTTTTTGATGATGGTCATTCTGACCGGTGTGAGGTGATACCTCATTGTGGTTTTGATTTTCATTTCTCTAATGATTAGTGAAGTTGAGCATCTCTATATATACACTACACTTTATGCATTAATCCATCAATGGACACTTACATAGCTTCCATGTCTTGGCTATTGTAAAGAAAAGTGCTTCAGTGAACATGAGGGTGCGTGTATTGTTTTCAGTTAGTGTTTTTGTTTTCTTCGGATAAATACTCAGAAGTAAAATTGCTGGATCATATGGCAGTTATTTTTAATTTTTTGAGGAACTTCTATACTGTTTTCCATAGTGGCTGCACAAATTTACATTCCCACCAACAGTGCACAAGTGTTCCCTTTTCTCCACATTCTCTGCAACACTTGTTATTTCTTGTCTTTTTGATAATAGCCGTTCTAAAAGGTGTGAGGTAATATATCATTGTGGTTTTGATTTGCATTTCCATAATAATTAGTGATGTTGAGCACCTTTTCATGTACCTGTCGGCCATCTGTACGACTATTCAGATCATTTGCCCATTTAAAAATTGTATTGTTTATTTATTTTTTGCTATTGATTGTATGAGTTCTTTATATATTTTGGATATTTACCCCATATCAGATACAAGATTTGCAAATATATTCCTCCTTTTGGTAGGTTGCCTTTTCACTTTATTGATGGTTTCCTTTGCTGTGCAGAAGCTTGAATTTCAATTTGATGTATTCCTACTTGTTTATTTTTGTTTTTGTTGTCATTGCTTTTGGTTTCAAGTCCAAAAAAGTTATTCAAGAACACTGTCTAGGAGCTGACCACCTATGTTTTCTTTTAGGAGTTTTATGGTTTCAGGTCTTATGTTCAGGTCTTTAATCCATTTAATTTTTGTGTATGTGTAAGATAGTGGCCTAGTTTCATTCTTTTGCGTGTGGCTGTGCAGTTTTCCCAACACCATTTATGGAAAAGATTGTGCTTTCCTAATTTTATATTCTTGGCTTCTTTGTTGTAAATTAATTGACCGTATATGTGTGGGTTTATTTCCGGCTCTCTATTTTTTTCCATTGATCTATGTGTATTTTCTGTGTCCTTGATGTTCTGGCATCTGGAGCCTCACTAATTCAGGAGAAGCTAGCTACCCCTCTTAGAGTTAGCCAGTTCTTAGAGCTAGACTCTCCAGGGAGCATACCTTTCATATGCAAACTAATCAATCCAGAGCGAGTACTCCAAACCACATCCTCTATCTGGCTTTTACACTCAAAGAGTCCATATCCTTATGCCCTAATCACCTCAAATGCAGGTACTGGACAACTAGGAACCACCCCTATAGCCCAGAGCCCACCAAAATTATTCAAACTAACTAATCTGAAGCTTGCTCTTCTGCTTATCCTGCTTCACCCATTTCTTCCTGCTAAAACCATAATAAAGGCTTTTGCCCATGCTTTCCCCTTGGTTTCTCTGTCTCCTGACTGACCCTGGCACTTCCACATGTAGCCCTACATGGCACAGCATTCCCCCTTCTCTTGGGAACTGTGAGTAACAAACTATTTTTTCAATGGCAATCATCTCCTGATCTGTTGACTTCACCATACCTGAATAAAACAAAATCCCAGGCACATTTTAAAACAAACTGAAGTTGTAAAAAGTTGATACCTCAACTTTTGTTGATATCACAGTAGCCTGTAATAAGTTACATATGTATATTGTAATAACAGTAGGAACTAATGAGGTAACTACACAAGTTGATACATTAAAAGCAATGAAAACAAATGTTCAAGTAACACACAGGAAGCAAGAAAAGAGAAACAGGAATGGGAAACAGAGAAAACAAAAACAAATAATAAAATGTCACACTTAAGCTCTAAAATATCAATAATTACCTTAAATTTTAATGGTCTAAATACATCAATTAAAAGACAGAGATTGTCAGAGAGGATAAGAAACAAACAAACATGATCTGACTATTTGCTTTTGACAAGAAACTCACTTAAATTCATTGATATAAGTAGTTGAATGTAAAATATATACCATGCATACATAAAAAGGAAGCTATATTAATATTTTATTAAATAGACTTCATAGCAAAGGAATTACTATACACAAAGAAGGATTTGCATAATCATTAAAGAATCAATGCACTGGAAAGGCACAGTGGTTCCATACTTGCACCCACCAAACAACAGAGCCTCAAAAGACATGAAGCAAAAATTGATAAAGCTGAAAGGAGAAATAGAGAAATCCACAATTATAGTTGTGAACTTAAATACCACCCACTCAGCAATTGATAGAGTTATTTTACAGAAAATCAGCAAGGGTCTAGAAGAACTGAACAATATCATCAACTAATAGGATCTGATTGACATGTATTGAGCATTCCACTCAACAACAGCAGAATATACATTTTTTTCAAATGCCGATAGAACATTCACCAACATACACTGTATCTTGGGCCATTGAACAAATCTCAAAAATTTCAAATAATTGAAACCATACAGAATATATTCTCTGACCATTATGGAATCAAACTTTTATAGTAACAGAACAGTAACAGTAACAGTAACAGAAAGACAGCAGTACAATCTCTAAACTCATGCAAACTAAACAATATACATCTAATTAATCCATGGCCAAAGAATGTCTCAAAAAAATTTAAAAATATGTAGAACTGAATGAAAATGAAGATACAACATATCAAAATATGTGGGATATAGGTAAAGTAGTAGTGAGAAGGAAATTTTTAGCACTAAACGCTTATGTTAGTAAAAGGAAATGTCTCAAATCAATATTTTAAGTTCCTACCTCAAGAAACTAGAAAACCTAGAGCAAAATAAAACCCAAAGCAAACATAGTGTAGGAAACAATAAAAATAAGAGCAGAAATCAATTAATTGGAAACAAGAAAACAATAGAGAAAAATCAATAAAACAAAAAGTTGCTTCTTTGAAAAAAATTTTAAAAAAGAGGACATAAATCACCAATACCAAGAATGAGACAGGATATCAATATAGATACTGAAGTTATTAAAAGGATAATATGGGAACACTGTGAACAACTTTACATTCATAAGTTCAGCAACTTTGAAGAAATGGTCCAGTTTCTTGAAAACCACAAACTGACACATCTCACACAATAAGAAATAGATAATTTGAATAAACCTAAAACTATTAAGGAAATTAAAAACTCCTGAAGAAACCTCCAGGCCCAGTTGGTTTCACTGGATAGTTCTACTGAACATTAAAAGAGAACTAACACCAATTTACACAATTCCTTCCAGAAAATAGAAGAGGAGGAAATAATTACCAACTCATTTTATGGGACTAGTATTACACTGATACCAAAACTAGGCAAAGACAGTCTAGGAAAAGAAAACTACAGACCAATATTCCCCATAAACTTAGATACAAAATCCTCAACAAAATGTTAGTAATCTGAATCCAACAATTTATCTAAAGAACTATATACCATGATCAAGTGCAGGTTATTCCAGGTATGCAAGGCTTATTTGAAAATAAATCTAGGTAATCCACTATATCAACAGGTTCTTTTTTTTGAATAAAATTTTTTATTAGTATAGTTGATGTATGATATTATATAAGTTACAGGTGTACAATACAGTGATTCACAATTCTTTAAATTGTAGTACAGTTGATTTACAATGTTGTGTTAGTTTCAGGTGTACAGCAAAGTGAATCAGTTATACATGTACAAACATCCATTCTTTTTTAGATTCTTTTCCCATATAGGTTATTACAGAATATTGAATAGAGTTCCCTGTGCTATACAGTAGCTCCTTATTAGTTATCTATTTTATATATAGTAGTGTTTATTTTAATCTCAATCTCCTAATTTATTGCCCCCCTTCACCTTTGGTAACCATAAGTTTTTTTCTACATCTGTGACTCTATTTATGTTTTGTAAATAAGTTCATTTGTACATATGAACAGGTTTAAGAAGAAAATTCATGTGATCATATCTATTGAAGCAGAAAAAGCATTTTACAAAATTCAATACCCATTTATGGTAAAAGTTCATACCCACTTAGGAATATAGGGAAACTACCTGAGCTTGATAAAGTGTATCTACATAAAACCTACAGCTAACAGTATACTTAATGGTGAAAGACTGAATGCATATCCCTTAAGATTAGGAACAAGTCTAAGATGTCCACTTTCACCTCTGTTATTCAATATAATATAATAGTCATCATAATAAGGCAAGGAAATAAGATAAAACACGTATAGATTGGGAAGGAATATATAAAACAGTCCCTGCTTGCAGATGACATGATTGTCTACATAGAAAATCCCAAGGAATCTATAAAAAAATAACACTTTGAATTAGTAAGTTCAGCAAGGCCACAGAATACAAGATCAACATATGAAAAGCAATTGCATTTCTATATACTAAAAATGAACATGTGGAAAGTGTTATTCAAGACATAATACCATTTATAATTACTCCAAAGAAAATGAAATAATTACACACTTAACAAACATATATAGAATCTTTATGCTGGAAACAACAAAGTGCCAATGAAAGTAGTCAAAGACCTAAATAAATGGAGAGACATACCATATGCATGGATTGGAATACTCAACAGAGTAAAGATGTCAATTTTCCCCAGATTGGTATATAGATTTAATGCATTTTCAATCAAAATACCAGTGGGATTTTTTTATAGATATAAGTAAACTTATTCTAAAATTTATATGGAAAAGCATAGGACCTAGAATTGTTAAAACCATCTTGGATAAGAAAATAAAGTAGGAAGGGCCACTCTATTCAATATTAAGGCTTACTATGTAGCTATAGTAATCAAGTCAGTGTGGTATTAGCAGTAGTAAGACACACAGCTCATGGGAACAGAATAGGGAAACCAGAAATAAATAGATCCTCAGAAATATGCCCAACTGATTTTTGACAGAAGTATGAAGCCAATTCACTGGAGGAAAGAGTCTTTCAATGAATAGTGCTGGAACAATTAGACACCCATAGACAAAGAAAAAAAAAGAACCTTGACCTAAGCCTCACAACTAATACAAAGATAAATGTAAAATGAATCACAGACCTAAATCTTAAATGTAAAACATAAATCTGTATAACTTTTAGGAAAAAAAAGGAGAAAATCTTCTGGATTTAGGGCAAGTCAAAGAGCTCTTAGGTTTGCACCATAGAAGGAAAATTGATAAATTGGAACAAATCAAAATTAAGGACTTTAGCTCTACAAAAGACCTTGCTAGGAGGATAAAAAGAAAAGCTACAGAATGGGAGAAGATACTTGCAAACCCTATATCCAATAAAGGGCTAGTATCTAGAATATATGAAGAACTCTCAGATCTCAACAAGGAAAACACAAAACAAGCAAAATAATTAGACAATGGACAAAAGGCATGACGAGACACTTTACCAAGAGGATATACGAATGGCAAATAAGCACATGAAAAGATGTTCAGCATCATTAAGTGTTGGGAAATGCAAATTAAAACCATAATAAGATACCACTACACACCGGTCAGAATGACTAAAATAAAAAGAATAGTGACAAAACTAAATGCTGATGAGGATGCAGAGAAACTGGATCCCTCGTACTTTGCTGGTAGGAACGTAAAATGGTACATCACTATGGAAAACAGTTTGGCAGTTTCTTATGAAACTAAACATGTAACTATCATGTGAACCAGCAACTGGGTTCCTGAGAAATCCATTCCAGAGAAATGAAAACTTATGTTCACAAAAACTTGTTCATGTATGTTCATAGCAGCTTTATTCATAATGTACAAAACCTAGAAAATCCTAGATATCCTTCAATGGGCAATGGTTAAACATTCTGTGGTATATCCACAGCAGGGAATATTACTCAGCAATAAAAAGGAATTAATTATTAATAAACATAACCAGTTGGATGAATCTCCAAGGAATTATGCTGAGTGAGAAAAACTTAACCCTACAAGGTTACTTACTGTATGATTCCATTTATATAGCATTTTTGAAATGACAATATTATAGGGATGGAAGACAAATCAGTGGTTGGTAGGGAGTAGGTATGGGAGAGGGGGCAGAAGGGAGGTGGTTATAAAAGGGCAACATGAGGGATCCTTATGGTGATGGAACTGTTTTATATCTTAACTGTAGTGGTGGATACATTAAATTACACATGTGATAAAATTTGCATGGAGCTAAACACACACACACAAGTATAACTGGGGAAATTTGAATAAGATCAATATCACTGAGTAAAGGATATGCATGTGAATCTACAATTATCTCAAAAATTTTTATTTAAAAATATGTTTTCAAAGATTGTATTGCTCATTTTCTCCATTTTCATTTTTATTTCATTAACCATGAGACACACTTATCATATATTCCATGCCTGATAATTCCATTTATGTATTCATCAGAGTGTAATCCTGTTGTTTGTTTTTTCTGATGAATCTCACTAATGGTGTCATATTTTCCCATGCATTTTGTTTGTTTGACTTGTGAGCTCTGTTTTATGAGGTTTTTTTCCTCTTGGTGTTCTCTATGGCCTGTGTTGAAGTTCCATACCCCCAGAGATGATTTATATTTGCTTCTGCTATGCACTCCAGGGCACTACCAAGCTGGGAACACGTCTGATAATTTCAAAAAAACTTTTATTGGAGTATAGTTGACTTTCAATGTAATTTTTTTATTGTAGTTTCCTGGGCACACACGGAGTTTAAATTTGAGCCGTGACTCTTTGTGGTTATGAATCTCAAAAGAGACCTCATCCATTAATATATATATATATTAATGCTAAAGCCAAAACAGCAAAGTTTGCTTGTTTTCTCATTTAATTATCAAGTGGAATTTTCTTCTAGTCTATACTTTGCTAAGGGTGTGGTCTTTTGGGAGTACTCATTTTTGTGTGTGATGATCTTAATTCCTACTCCTCCTTCTTACAAAGGCCCAAGGCCTTGTCTACTGCAAGAAGACATAATCAGAGCATCATAATCAAAGATCTTAACATTAAAGGCAAAACAATAGAGCTTTTAGGGGGAAAAAATAGAGAATATCTTCATGACCTTAAGATAAGCAAAGATTTTTAAAAAATTGTAGTTGATTTACAATATTGCATTAGTTTCAGGTGTACAACAAAGTCATTCAGTTATATATATTTTCCATTTAGGAAAATATAGGTTATTATTTTCCAATATAAGTTATTATAAGATATTGAATATAATTCCCTGTGCAATACAGTAAATCCTTGTTGCTTATTGATTTTATGTATAGTAGTTTGTATCTACTAATCCCATACTCCTAATTTATTCCTCGCCCTCTCCCTTTCCCCTTTGGTAGCCACAAATTTGTTTTCTATGTCTGTGAGTCTGTTTCTGTTTTGTATATAGATTCATTTGTATTATTTTTTAGTTTCCACATATAAGTGATATCATATAATACTTGTTTTTGTCTGTCTGACTTACTTCACCAAGTATAATATTCTCTAGTTCCATCCATGTTGCTGAACATGGCAATATTTCTTTCTTTTTTATGGCTGAGTAATATTCCAGTGTGTGTGTGTGTGTGTGTGTGTGTGTGTGTGTGTGTGTGTGTGTGTATACCACATCTTCTGAAGTCAATTGTCTGCTGATGGACACTTGGATTGTTTCCATGTCTAAATAGTGCTGCTATGAAATTGGGTTGTGTGTATCTTTTTGAATTATAGTTTTCATTTTTTCCAGATATATACACATGAGTGGGATTGCTGGATCATGTGGTAGTTCTATTTCAGTTTTTAAAGGAACATCCATACAGTTTTCCATAGCGGCTGCACCAATTTACATTTCCACTAACAATGTCGGAGGGTTTCCTTTTCTCCCCACTCTTTCCAGTGTTTATTATTTGTAGACTTTTTGATGATAGTCATTATGACCAGTGTGAGGTAACACCTCACTGTGGTTTTAATTTGCATTTCTCTAATAATTAGCGATGTTGAGCATCTTTTTATGTGCATGTTGGTCATCTGTATGTCTTCTTTGGAAAAATGTCTATTTAGGTCTTCTACCTATTTTTTGATTGGATTTGTTTTTGATATCAAGTTTTGTGAGCTGTTTATATATTTTGGATATTAACCCCTTGTCAGTCACATCATTTGCAAATATTTTCTCCTATTCTGTAGATTGTCTTTTTGTTTTGTTTTCTTTTTTTTTAAACATTAAAAAAAATTTTATTTATTTATTTTTGGCTGCATTGGGTCTTTATTGCTGCCCGTGGGCTTCCTCTAGTTGCGGCGAGCGGGGGCTACTCTTCATTGCGGTGTGTGGGCTTCTCATTGTGGTGGCTTCTCTTGTTGCAGAGCATGGGCTCTAGGCACGCAGGCTTCAGTAGTTCTGGCATGCAGGCTCAGTAGTTATGGCTCACAGGCTCCAGAGCGCAGGCTCAGTAGCTGTGGCACACGGGCTTAGTTGCTCCACAGCATGTGGGATCTTCCCAGACCAGGGCTTGAACCCGTGTCCCCTGCATTGGCAGACGGATTCTTAACCACTGCGCCACCAGGGAAGGCCCTGTCTTTTTGTTTTGTTGATGGCTTCCTTTGCTATAAGATAAGCAAAGATTTTTATGATCAGGACATGAGTGCTAATCAAATAGCAAAATATTGTTACATTGGATTGTATTAAAATTAAGAAGATCTGTTTATCAAAAGATACCACTAACAAGTCTAACAAGTGAAGACAAGTCACAGAGTGTGTAAACATATTTGTATTACATATATCCAACAAAAATTTGTATCCAGAATATACATAATCACACTATGGAATACTATACAGTAATGAGAATAAATGAATTATTGCTATACATTATAACATGGATATATTAATCTCACAAAGACAATATTGGGTGAAAGACACCAGACATGAAAGATTACATACAATATAATGCCGTTCTATAAAGTTCCAAAACAGATAAAATCAATCTATGATGTTAGAAGTTACCTTTGTTAGAGTTACCTTTGAGAGATAGTGACCAGGAACAAGATATAAGGTGGAGGAGGGGCTCTGTTCTATTTTTTGATCTGGACGCTGGTTACAGGGTGTGATCATTTTAAGAAAATTCATCAAGTCATACATTTAAGATATATGTACTTTTCTGTTTATGATATACTTTAAAAATTTACTTTAAAACTTGGATTGGCAAATAGAAAAATGAGTGTGCTCCAGGTTTGGATTTGGAAAAATAAGTCATGAGAGGACAGCGGTATTTTAGCATTAAATTATTTGTTGTTTTCTATTTTGTTGATGTTTTACTTTAAAATTGGTTTATCGAATAATAGCTTAAAATATAGTAATATTAAAAGTAAATCCAAAAGACAAAACTGCAAAGGGCCTTTTTTATGGTAAACGTGATGTTTGATGGTATACCTCTCCTCTACCCCAAAAAATAAAAGGTCCAAAATAAACAATCTCAAATCCCTTCAGCTTCTACTTGGTTAGTAATCCATACCTGCCTCCAGGGCATTCATAAAGCAGCATCAGCCCAGGGCTCTCCTTATAAGCTTGGCTCTTTGTTTTGGCTCTTGGGGATTTAGCTTGATTCCTTTTGAGCTCAGTAATATATTTAAAAGGATATTTGTTATCTTTTATCCAGTATTTTTAGGTGTTTTGTAGGAGAAAGTTATTGTCAGGATATCACACATACAATGTTGCCAGAAATGGAAGGTGTAGTCCCATTTCTATATTCTGATAACTCCCAAATTCCTGTCTCCTCCCCTGACCTCACCCTTCATATCTAAGAAATATCTCATATACCTGTTTCACATCTTCACGTGGATGTCTAACAGGCATCTCAAACATATTCAAAATAGAACTTTTGATTTTCCCCTCAAACCAGTTCCTACCCTAGTCTTCCCCAGCTCAGTGAATTGTAGCACTATATAAATATATACTGAAGCCAGAAATTTGGATGTAATCCGAGGTGTTACATCCAAAAGAAAAATCCTCCTTTTCCCTCACCCCCTACATCAGCACATCCTGTCAAGTCCAAATAATATACTTAATTCCTTCACTCCTTTTTATCTCCACTGTAACCCATTTCCAAGATCCCATCATCTCTTTCGCAGGCTACTTCCATAGCCTCCTTATTTGTTTACCTGCTTCCACTCTTGAATCTTTCTGCACAAAAGCGGACTGACTGTATCAATCCCCGGCTTAAAATCTGCCCATACTCCTAGAATGAAACCCTAACTCCTTATCACAGCCTTCAATGCCCTTGACCATTGATGCAAAACTCAAAAGAGGACTGGTTAACTGGACAGCACATAACCCTTCTATAAATGGGGCATCTGCTACTCACTTCCAACAGATTGTCACCTTGCCAAATGAGGATCCAAAATTATCAGTTCTTTTGATATTTTTTCCAAGAGAGCTAGAAATCTAGGTCTAGATATGAGATCTTCTGATTTTTAATTATTGGCAGTTAAAGATAAAATGAAAATGAAACAGAAGTAAGAGAAAACATTGTGCAGGCCAAATCAAACACCTCTGCCAGCTACTAATTTGCAGCTAACCTTGGCCCTAGATGATCTGCCCTGCTTGACTCTCCAACTGGTCCTTTTTCTGACTCTGCCCCAGGCTTACTAGCTATAGCAGACACTGTCAAAATCTTCTCATATCACTTAGATCTGTCATTTCAGTGCATTCTCACTTTCCAACAGCCAGTGTCTGCATCTTTGAGCCTGGCTGCTTTTATGGAGGTTTGGAAGGTCTGCTCATGGAGAGCAGCCATTGACCAATGACTTCAACTGTCTTACTCCTTGAGTTGGGTAATTTTGAGACGTGTGTTTTGCCTCATTTCCAAGAATTTTCCTGAGGTATTAGGACTGCTACCCACTATGTACCTGGCTTATTAACATACTCTTTTTTTTTTTTTTTTTTTTGCTTTACGGGGGCCTCTCACCGATGTGGCCTCTCCCGTTGCGGAGCACAGGTTCCGGACGCGCAGGCCTAGCGGCCATGGCTCACGGGCCTAGCCACTCCGCGGCATGTGGGATCCTCCCGGACCAGGGCACGAACCCGTGTCCCCTGCATCGGCAGGTTGACTCTCAACCGCTGTGCCACCAGGGAAGCCCTATTAACATACTCTTTACTGGCTGCCTTTACTGGTTACCCTTTATTGGCTGCCTTTCTTTTCCTGTGTCATTTTCTCATTGACTACTGGTATTCCCCTCATCTCCCAATAAACTACTTGCACTCAAATTCTTGTCTCAGGGTCTGCTTCTGGAAGAACTAAAACTAGGATAATAGCCTTTTTTCATTTTCTCCAACGAGTCAAGCTTGTTCCTGCTGCAAGTCCTTTGCCTTTGCTGTTTCCTCTGCTTATATGCTCTTCCCTCAGATGTTTGTACAGTTCATCCTCCTCTTTGTTCCTATCTTGGTTCAAAAGTAACCTCTGCAGATAGGCCATTCAAGACTACCCAAACTATAATAGTTCCTCTGTCCCTTTCACTGTCAGTTTTATTTTCTCTGTGACCTTTTCACTGCCTGAAGTTATCTTGTTAATTTACTTGTTCACGTGTTTATTGTCTATTTACCTTCAGTATTAGCTCCATGAGAGCAAGAATCTTGTCTGACTTGTTTGCTGCCCTATCATGGGTGCAGGGCACTAATTAAATGAACAAATTATTATTTCCACAATTCTTGGAGTTGGAGTTCACTTCCCCTTGTACTCCATCCCTTGTTTCTCTATTCTTAACCTGACCCCCAGGATGCCACAAAGCCAGTGCATGTGGGCAAAGGGCAAACTTCCTAACTGGTAGGTAACCCAGATCTCTCAGATTTGTGTCTTTAGAAGTCCCCACGAGGGACTTCCCTGGTGGTGCAGTGGTTAAGAATCTGCCTGCCAATGCAGGGGACACGGGCTCGAGCCCTGGTCTGGGAAGATCCCACATGCCGTGGAGCAAATAAGCCCATGGGCCACAACTACTGAGCCTGCACTCTAGAGCCCACGTGCTGCAACTATAGAGCCTGCGTGCCACAACTACAGAGCCCGCGTGCCCTAGAGCCCGTGCTCTGCAACAAGAGAAGCCACCGCAATGAGAAGCTCACACACCACAACGAAGAGTGGCCCCCGCTCACTGCAACTAGAGAAAGCCTGCACACAGCAACGAAGACCCAATGCAGCCAAAAATAAATAAATAAAAAATTAAAAAAAGAAGTCCCCATGAGTATATTCCAGTTATGAATCCTTTTCCTCTAAGTCTTAATAATATCTTTGATTTTTTAAACTTATTTTTGTTAAAAATCCCACTTTGTTTTCTGCTCTCACTCTTCACATTGGTATATTGACAGTTGAGGCTTGGAAGCGCCATTCCCAATTTCCTTCCCAGTCATTTTCTCCTGCAAATCACTGGGTGTCTCTCTCACTATTATTCTTCTGTCGCTGACGTGCCCACTGTTGTCTATAGTATCTGGTGTTACAGTCTGATATGGGCATGTTTTTCACCCCTCCCCCATTTCCAGTTAAAGTCATCTTGATCAGATCGGCAAGTCTCCAGGCAACCACATTCTTCCCTAGTGAGATGCACTTGATCCTTAGCCAAAAGCCTACCATTCCAGTGTGTTAAGCCATCGTCCAAAAAAAAAAAGCAAAAAACAAATCTGCACAGCTCTAACCCTTCCCTGCATCATCAGCTGTGCTGGCTGCTGCCACCCCCACACCTAGCCTCAAGGGACCTCTGACCTCCCAAGCTAGCCCTGCAGCAGCTGAGATGTAGACAAATCCCATTTCTCTTGATTCAGATGAAACAATATTGGAATTTCTCAAAAGGAAATTTGCTAGGAAACAAAGTGAAAAACAAAACCAGAGAAAGGGAGAGAGACGGGGAGAAAGAAGACAAAAGCTTAGGAAAAGATGCATTACAGAGTCCCAATTCCTTATCCTGAGATAACTATACTCTGACTGCAGATCGGCTTGTCTGGCACAACTAACAGGGCACACAGGATATGAGAATATAATCCTTCAACCTTTTCACAAAGGGGTGATGGGGATAGGGTGGGGGAGGGGCTTGCAGGAAAGCAGAAAGAGTCTTTGTGTGTCTGGACTGTTTCATTCCATGGAAATGGTACCCAAGAATGTGTATGGGCTACTTCATCAGCTCTGGAGGGGCAGGAAACCCCATCTACCATCCCTTGTTACACTGGAAGCTGCCTGCAACCTTGCTGAACTTGTTTATTAGTTCTGATAGTTTTTCAGAGGATTCTTTAGGATTTTCTACATATAAGATCATGTCACCTGAAATAGAGGTATTTTTACTTCTTCCTTTCCAATCTGCATGTCTTTTATTCCGTTTCCTTGCCTAATTGCCCTAGAACTTCAGTACAATGTTTAATAGAATTGGCAAGAGTGGACATCTGTGTCTTATTCTTGGTCTTAGCAGGAGGCTTCCAGTCTTTCACCATTAAGTATGATGTTAGCTGTGGGTTTCACATAGATGCCGTCTCACTAACTCTTTCAGGGACCCATGCCTTATTTTAAAGCTCTGCTATACTTTTTGCATTTTCTTTCTTTGTTTTAATTTTAACCTCCTTTACTTTTTGTACATTTTCTCTCGGAAAAAGTCTAACTTGTCTCTGCAGTACAGAAATCAAGCATGGAAAAGCTTGATTTTCTTTCATTCATCTGTTCAGCAAGCATTTATTAAATGTTTACTCTATGCCAACACTATCCTAGGTTATTGCAGATACAACACTGAATAAAATAAAGTCCCTCTCTTTGTGGAGTTCACGTTCTAGTGATGAACTTAGACAGTAAATAAATAGTGAAGATAAGTATAAAGAAAGGTAAATTCAGAGAAGGAAGAAAGTTAGGCTCTGTAGGAGGGACGGCCCCAGGAGCTACTTTATAGTGAAAGGTTAGGGAAAGCCCCTCTGAAAAAGTGACATTTTGGCTGATAGCTGAATGATAAGAAGGAGCAAGCCATCGGAAGAGCTTGGAGAAGAATGTTCTAGAAGAAGGAAAAAGTGCAAAGGCCTTGAGGTAGGAATAAACCTGCTGAATGAGGGAGAAGGGCAACTAGGAAGGCAGCCCAATGTGGCTGGAGCAGAGCGGGAGGTGATGAGGACAGATAAGTCATCAGGCAAGGATGTTGGAGTTTACTGAGTGTGATGGGAAGGTGTTAAACCGGGGATACTGTAATCTGATTTAAGTTAGTAAAATTCCATCTGGCTGACATATCTATATTTATCTTGGATATCAGCCTTTGTGAAGCCCAAGGTTCACTGGAGTTGGTTCAGAAAGTCAGGGTAGTTGGAGAGCCCCTGTTAACCTCTGAAGCTTCCCCTCACACAGCAGCAGAAGGATTCTTCTAAAATATGTTAGATCATGTTTCTCCTGGCCTTAAAACTCTCCCACTGCTCCCTATTTCTTTGAAAGTAAATACCCTCTCAATGGTCTTCCAGTCCCTACAGTATCTGTCCCTCCCCATGTCTCTCTACCGTCCTTGCCCATCACTCTCATCCCCACGTACACTCTTCCAGCCATACCAACTCCCTTGGCTAGTCCTCAAACTAGCCAAGCATGCACCCACCACAGGGCCTTTGTACTTACTGGTTGTTCCCTTTGTTTGGAATGCTTTCTTGCAGATATCTGCTCAAATACCGCCTTGTCAGAGAGGCCTTCCCTGACTGATGCTATTTCCTCTCTGACCTCATCTACCACTCTCACACATTTGCTCACTGTATTCCAGCCACATTGGCCTACTTGCTGTTGTCCCATGAGCTTAGCAAGCATACTCTCACCTGAGGGCTTTTGTTACCACCTCTTCTGCTCCAAGCATGATGGCATTCATTTAAGTAAAATACCAGTGTGACAGAAACCAGGGGTCCGTGAAAAGGAAACATGTGAACAAGAAGGTGGTAGGCTGAGCCTGGAGTGATTATCTGAGTCAACTAGTATATGATGGCTACAGAAACTTTTGTGGTTTCTTTTGTCTATTGTGAACTTTTTATTTTTATGATCATAAAAGCAGTATATATTCATAATAGAGAGTTTGAAAAATAAGAAATGTAACAGTCTGGCAGTTTCTCAAAAAGTTAAACACAGAGCTACTATAGAACTCAACAATTTCACTGATAGGTATCTACCCAAGAGAAATAAAAACACATGTCTAAATAAAGACATGCCAACTAATATTTATAATAGCATTATTCATAATAGCCAAATAGTAGAAACAACCCAAATGTCCAGCAACAGATGAGTGGATACACAAAATGTGGTATATCCACAAAATGAAATATTATTTGGCCGTCAAAGGGAACAAAGCACTGTTACATGCGGCAACCTGCATGAACCTTGAAAACATTCTAAGTGAAAGAAGCCAGTCACAGAAGGCCACCTCTTGTATGACCCCATTTATATTAATTGTCCAAAAGAGACGAATCCATGGAGGTGAAAGAGCTGATTAGTGGTAGCATGGGGACTGGTTGCTAAGAGTTATGGTGTTTCTTTTGGAGGTGATGAAAATGTTCTAAAATTGTTTGTGGTGATGGTTGCACAGCCTTGTGAGTATACTAAGAGCCACTGAATTGTACACTTTAAAAGTGTGAATTTTATGGTATATGAATTACATACCAATAAAGCTTTTATTAAAAAAATAAGGAATATATAAAGATTTAAATAAAAATCACTCAATACCTTACTACCGCAAGGTAAGTCAATGGTGCATCTCAGTGTTGTTTGTATCTCCCTATATATTTATTGGTAAATAGATGTAGAATAGACATATAACTTCAGAATGGTAAACACAGACAAAACTGCACATACAGTTTTGTCTCCTTTTACATTTATTACGTTGTGAGCATTTTATAGGCCATTAAATATCTTCCCCAAAATGTGATTATAATGGTTGGTTGTTTCTCAAGTATTAATGTCACTTAGTATGATAATCTCTAGGTCTATCCATGTTGCTGCAAATGGCATTATTTCATTATTTTTTATGGTTGAGTAATATTCCATTGTATACATGTACCACATCTTCTTTATCCATTTATCTGTCTATGGACATTTAGGTTGTTTCCATGTCTTGGCTATTGTAAACAGTGCTGCAATGAACATTGGGGTGCATGTATCTTTTCGGATTATGGGTTTCTCCAGATACACTCCCAGGAGTGGGATTGCTGGATCATATGGTAGTTCTATTTTTAGTTTTTAAAGGAACCTCCATACTGTTCTCCATAGTGGTTGTACTAATTTACATGCCCACCAACAGTGGAGGAGGGTTCCCTTTTCTCCACACCCTGTCCAATATTTATCGTTTGTAGATTTTCTGATGATGCCCACTCTAACTGGTGTGAGGTGATACCTCATTGTAGTTTTGATTTGCATTTCTCTGATCATTAATGATGTTGAGCATCTTTTCGTGTGCTTTTCGGCCATCTGTATGTCTTCTTTGGAGAAATGTCTATTTAGACCTTCTGCTTATTTTTTGATTGGGTTGTTTGTTTTTTCAGGGCACCCCCTTTGAAGTTCCGTCCCTTTATTCAACACAGTTCACCACAAAAGGCTGAATGGGCATTTCTTTACTAAAGATTTGAAATGATAGAAGGAAGCTACATTTTCCCCAAGAGCCAGCTGACAGAGGCCAGGGCAGAGCTGCTCACCTTGCGTTCACAGTCCTGATGATCTCAGGACTCAGGTTAATGTCCTTTGGCTTCCAACTCCAGGTTTTGTCTGTGTTGCTGTAGACTTTCATGGAAATTCTGGGTTAGTGGCATTTCTCATGTATCTCCTAACCGCCTAAGCGGGTAGGGTTGGGAGGCAGATAGGTAGTAGAAAGATAATTTGTTCCTTATATATAGCCTGGTAGCCCCCTCAGGAAAGATTCCATGATATTTCTAGCCATATTACATCCGTGTCCTGATAGAAAAGGCCAACACCACCCTTTCTGCCTCTACTATGGGTAAAGGTCAGTAAGCCTTCATTCCATCACATTCTGCTGACAGATGAATAATCTCACCCTGAGGCCATGCTTCTAAGAGGAAGTCTTATCTGAAACAAACTAGCCTAGACTATCGAACCAGCCAAAGTCCTAGACATCCGAGGCTTAAGCGCCTGCTGGTAGCTCTGATACAGGGACTAGTGTACATCACACCTGAGGCAGATGAGGAGGAGTCATTGCATGAGGATATGGGTTGGGATAGAGATATTTCTGCTTGATAGTAGCTTAGTGAGCAGGCCACAAGGGGGGATTGTGCCACAAGTCCTGAACGCATAACTGGAAAACATTGTAGCTGCCAGTAACAGGAAAATGGAGTATGCTCAGGCATAACCCTTATTTTATCTGAGCCTCACACTGAGTCAGGAGATGTTTTGGTTATTAAAGAAACTGTCAAGAGGGGGGTGGTTCCCAGTTAAAAACAAATGTATTCGGTGGTCTTTGAGGGTATTGGGGAATTAGGTATAATAACCCCAGCAACTGACCTGTCTCAGGCCTGCCCTAGTCCTGGCAAAATTTATTACAGAACTTTCTAATCTTTATCATGCCAAAATGCACATAGAAAATGATAACATTTATATAGTGCAGTGGGGCAAATGGAGCCTGCTCATAGTCAGAGGTGACTGGTCCAGGCTCCAGCTGCCTCAGTTTCTGCCCAGCCACCTAAGGCTGAGCAATGCAGCACACGGCTTGGGAAGCTCTGCTTTGTTGAAGGGCGTTTGCTTCTGATGGCACCTGTACTCTTGAAGCTCAGATATAAATAATATAAACGATCACTCCCTGGCCACGTGTCTGTTTGACCTTAGATGTACCTATCTTGAGACCTACAAACTTATCATTTCCTGGAACAGTTGAGACCCTGAACATCACCTATAAGTACTGCCAACATTATCTTTGGGTCAGGCTTATGGCCAGAGAACCCATTTTGCCAAGTAAATTGTCACTTACTTGAGAGGTGTTTTCAGAACAGGAGATGGAAATTCTAGTACAGTATACACCTTCAACTGTTTTTGGGGTCTTATAGTCAGGATGCCCATCCTTGAAAAGTCAAGGTGCTCATACTCTGATTCAGGAGCCAAGGCTCAAGGACACCACATATAAAATCTATGGCAGAGGTATATTAAATCTTCAAATTCCTCCACTCAGGCACTGGCTCTTTCGTAAAAGGTTAAGAAAAGGCTTCAGGAGGGGACTTCCCTGGCGGTCCAGTGGTTAAGACTCCGTGCTTCCACTGCAGGGGGCATGGGCTCTCTCCCTGGTTGGGGAACTAAGATCCTGCATGCAGCTCAGCGTGGCCAAAAAATTAAAAAAAAAAAAAAAGATTTCATGGGATGACAGGTCTCCAGTGGTTAAAGGCAATGGTGTTATGAGAGGAGCCCAGGTATCTATAAACCTGGACCAGCTGGGTACCTACATATAGCCTCATTTGAGTTAGAAGGGTGAAAAATGTCATATCACTTGGGGGTTAATATAAGGTATTATATTAGTATCATATTGATATGCATTAACCTTTATTGTTTTGTCACTTAAACAATTAGATGTTTTATTCTTGTTGGATCTAGGGCTCTAAATTTATAATTTAATCCCTAAACCTGTTTTCCCTTTAGTTCTTGGTTTGAGTTATATTGGGATAATACAGCAGCACCACCTGCAGGTCACATCAAAGAAATGCATATTGATAGCTTGGAATTTGAATCTTAGAATTCTGATCTAGACTAGTAGTTTCTAAACCTTTCTTGTGCATCAGAATGGCTGAGAAGCAGAAAACAAACAAACAAAACAAAACATCCAAACAAGTGTCCAAACAAGAGAAATACAAAAACAAACAAATCGTCAGGCCTCACTCAGATCTCCTAAATCAGAAATTCTGGGATGGAGACCAGGATTAATTCTTTCAAAATAGTTCTGATGCCACTGACTTTTATAAGCCATTGGTTTAGCTGATAGTGAACAAAGTGCCTGCAGGGTTTGAACAGCAAACCCCTAAAAGATCAAGGACATACAAACTTGGGGTTTACTTGCACGCTATCATTGCAAGTTTATAACCCATGTCTCAAGCCTAATCATGGCTCTCACCATCATTTGCACGAAGAAGTGAGGCATCACTTGGACTATGGTGCAGCTGAGAAACTTTTTTTTAAAAATTTTATCTTTAAGTTAACACATCAGTCTTCCAGTTTCCAGCACAGTATGTAAGGAGCTTAGAAGTTGCCACAGCATCCTATCAACAAATAAAAAGATGAACAAACTGAAAAATCAATAACTTGTCTTAGATCTGTTAGAGAAGTGAGATCACAGGGAAGACTGATGCCCCCCAAATTGGACAAACAGGCAGGAGGATACAGAGAATCATAACTTACCAGAGCAGAAACTCATGAGCAGAAACATCTGTGGGACCAGTGCTTGGATAAGAAAATTTGAACTGTAGTTGATGAATTGTTGGAGGTTCAGAATGACAAGGAGACCCATTCATAGTGGGACCCCCCATGGTTTTGAGAATTTTCATTTCAGGAGTTCTATCAGGTTCTCCCAGTGAATATTGGAAAAAAAATCTCCTCATGCTTCCAGCAGGAGGGGAAGACAAGGAACCATTCTGCAGTATGTCAGAGCATGATATTCTTCTAAACAGGGTTTGCCCTCAGGACAAGCTACTTAACCAGAGCTTATCCTACTGAGATATTAGCAAAGCCTAACCTACCTGGAGAAGAGAAATAGCCAACTCCAGCCAGCTCTAGTTTCCATGTGGGAGAAGGGAAATACCCAATTCAAGCCCCCTTTAGCCTTCCTGTTCCACCTAAGATGGGGGGAGGGGACTAAGAAGCACTGAAGTTCACAGTCCAGGAGCATAGGTTTACCAAAAGATTGAGAGCTAATCATGGGACTATAAAACACTTCCCCACACACACACCTTAGCACTAGACTACTAAAGACCTATTTACCACAGTTCCTTTTACCCAGTACATCATGTCCACCTTTCATGAAAAATTACAAGGCATACTAAAAGGCAAAAAACACAGTTTGGAGAGACTGAACAAGCATCAAAAGTAGATCCAGATATGATAGAAATGTTGAAGTTATCAGCCCCCAAATTTTTTATACTATTATTAATATGCTAAAGGATTTAATGGAAAAAATAGACAACATGCAAGAACAGATGGATAATATAAGCAGAGAGATGGAAATTCTTTTTTTTTTTTTTTTTTTTTTTTGGCTGCGCTGGGTCTTTGCTGCTGTGCGCAGGCTCTTTCTAGCTGCAGCAAGCAGGGGCCACTCCTCGCTGCGGTGCGCAGGACTCTCCCTGTGGTGGCTTCTCCCGTTGAGGAGCACAGGCTTTAGTAGCTGTGGCATGCGGGCTCAGCAGGTGTGGCTTGTGGGTTCTAGAGCGCAGGCTCAGTAGTTGTGGCACACGGGCTTCGTTGATCCATGGCATGTGGGATCTTCCCGGACCAGGGCCCAAACCCGTGTCCCCTGCCTTGGCAGGCGGACTCTCAACCACCGTGCCACCAGGGAAGCCCCAGAGAGATGGAAATTCTAAGAAAAAATAAAAAAATAAATGCTAAAAAAAAAAATGCTAGTGATCAAAAACACTAACAGAAATGAAGGATGCCTTTGATGGGCTCATTAATAGACTGCACATGACTGAGGAAAGACTCTCTCAGCTTGTGAACCTGATAATATAAACTTCCAAAACTGAAAACAAAGAGAAAAAAACTGAAAAAAAGAAAAAATAACCAAACAGAATTCCTAAAAATTGTGGGACAACTACAAAAGATGTAACACACTCATAATGGGAATACTGGGAGAAGAAAGAGAGAAAAGAATAGAAGCAATGTTTGAAGCAATAATGAGAGAATTTCCCCAAATTAATGTCAGACATCAAACCATAGATCCCCCAAACTCAGAGATCATCAAATATGATAAATGCAAAAAAATTACAACTAGGCATATCATATTCAAACTTCAGAAGATCAAAGGTAAAGAAAAATATCTTGAAAGAAGTTGGAGGGAAAAAAACCCTTACTGATAGAGGAGCAAATCTAAAAGTTATACCTGACTTCTCAGAAATCATGCAAGAAGAGAGTGGAGTGAAATATTTAAAGTGTTGAGAGAAAAAACTCACTAACCTAGAAGTCTGCACCCTGTGAAATTATACTTCAAAAGTTAAGGAGAAATAAAGACTTTCTCAGACAAATAAAAATTGAAAAAATCTGTTGCTAGTATGCTCACCTTGCAAGAAATGTTAAAAGAATTTCTTTAGGGAAAAGGAAAATGATATAGCTCAGAAACTCAGATCTACATAAAGAAAGGAAGAGCATTGGAGAAGGGATAAGTGAAGTAAAATAAAACTTTTACTTTTCTTATTCTTTATTGATATAACAGGTGTTTGTTCAAAATAAAAATAGCAACAATGTATGTATGCTTATATATATCTTATATATATAAAAATATGCTTATGTATGCATATGTGTAAGTTAAATGAATGACAGTAATGATATAAGGGAAAAGAGGGAGGAATTAGGAATATTTTGTTATTACAAGGTACTTGCACTACCCATGAAGTGATATAGTATAATTTGAACGTGGATTTATATTAATTTTAAACATATACTGAAAACTGTAGTGCAACCACTAGAAAAAGTAAAAGAGGGAAGTATAATTGATATGCTAAGAAAGGAGAGAAAATAGAATCATATAAAATGCTCAATTCAAACCACAAAAAGCTGACTGATATCAGCAAGATGGCACAGTTGAAGGTCCTCTGCTGTGTATCCTCTCTTAGAAACAATAATTTGGCAGCCACTCATGGCCCAAAGTGCCTTTGTGGGAGATTTGGGATCCAAGTAGGAGATTGTGAAACCACATTGGACCCCAAGAAGAAGGAGGCTGTTTTGAGAAAGCAGGCCCATGTCAGGTGGCAGACTCACTGACCATGGTCCAGCTACAGATCTAGAAAGAGCCCTATCCCCCCGTGGACTTGGCTACAGCCCCATTTGGCCTTGGTCCTTCCACCAGTACTATCTGCCAAGGGACTCGGCAGTAGTCAGGCCTACTTGTGTCTTGGGTAACAGGCCTACCAACCTTGGTCCTGGCTGTAGACCCTGAAATGGCTCATGACCCAGCTCCAGCCCATATTGCTGCCAGTCCTGCCTACCCAGAGATTGGGTGGGAGATACTTCCATATGTGTCCCCAGACTAGGCCCACTGACTTCAGTCTGACTGCAGATTTGAAGTGGCCCTGAAACCTGACGGCAGGTCCTTCCTCCCACAGTCTGGGAGTGGACCTGCCCTACCAGGGATCTGGAAGGAGAAGTGCCCATCTGTGGCCCACCAGGAGGCAGTCCTGCTGATTGCAGAGCCTGAAGTGGCCCTGTGACTTGGATCTAACCACAGTTCAGGAGCAGTCCTGCCCATACAGGGACCCAAAGGGAGACACATTCTTCTGTACTCCCAGAGGTAGGCTTGCTGATCTGGGTCTGACTGTTGATCCTGAAACAGCACTGTGACCCAGCTCCATTCCTGCTCAGCTGCAGTGTAGGGGGACTTCTGCCGCCAGGAGCCTGGCAGGAGGCATGCCTGTTCATGCCCCTGGAGACAGGCTTGCAGGCACTGGTCCAAGCTGTGGACCCTGTGTCTCAGTTCCAGCTCCTATAAGCTGTAGTCCAGGGCCAATTCTGTCCGCCCAGAAAAGTGCCCAGTGACCTGTCAGGAGCCCTCCCAGGGAATCAATGGGAGTCACATGCATCTATACACCTGGTAACAGATCTGCCATCTATGGACCATGAAGCAGAACCTTCTCCCAGATCCAGTCCTACTGACTGAGGTCTTGGATGCAGTCCTGTATACCCAGGGACCAGATAGAACTCATGCCTGCTCAGATAGAATTCATGCCTGTCATGTGTTTTCAGGCCCAACAGGCCTGAAAACACATGACTCAGTTCCAACCTGGTTGACTGCTGTCCCAGAGACAATATCATCATCCTGGATACCTGACAGGACAAGGTTTTTACCTGCTGAAATCAGTTTGTAATGGCTGGAGGAGGTGTTTGTTCCTTCAAATGCGCAGACACCAACACAAAGCTGCATGAATCATGAAGAATCAAGCAAACATGGCACCACCAAAGAAAACGAATAAAGCTCTAGTAACCAACCCAAAGAAATGGAGATCTACAAATAGCCTGACAAATAATTCAAAATAATCATCTTTAAAAAGCTAAATGAGATGCAAGAGAACACAGACAACTAAAAGAAATCAGGAAAACAATACATTAAAAAATGAGACGTTTAATAGAGATAGGAAGCATAAAAAAGACTCAAATAGAAATCCTAGAGCTGCAGAATATGGTGACAGAACTGAAAAATCAATAGAGAACTTCAATAGCGGAGTCAATCATGCATATGAAAGAATCAGTGAACCTGAGGACAGGTCATATGAAATCAGCCAGTTAGAGGAACAAAAAGAAGAAAGAATGAAGAAAGCACACAGGACTTATATTTGAATGAACAAATATATGCATTTTGAGAGTCCAAGAAGCAGAAGAGACGAGAGGGGTCTGGGAAGGAAAGAACACTTATTTAAAGAAATACTGACTGAAAACTTCCAAAATCTAGGGAGGAATATAGACATCCAGACAAGTGAAGCTCAAAGGACCCTAAGCAAAATCAACCAAAAGATTATTATAAGACAAATTATAATCAAATTCTCAAAAGTTAAAGACAAAGAGAGAAGTTTGAAAGCAGCAAGAGAAAAGTGACATAAGTAGAATTTATCCCAGATATGCAAGGTTTGTTCAACATTTGAAAAGTAATCCATCCCATCAATAAGCTAAAGAAGAAAAAAATCACATGATCATATGAATATCTGAAAAAGCATTTGACAAAGTCCAACACTTATTTATGAATAAAATCTCAGCAAATTAGGAATAGAGGGAATTGTTTGCAACTTGATAAAGAACATCTACAAAAAGTCTACAGCCAGCATCTTACATAATGGTGAGAAACTTGAAGCTTTCCCACTAAGATCAGGAATAAGGGAAGGATATTCCTCTCACCATTTGTTTTCAACATTGTACTGGAAGTCCTACCTCTTGCAATAAAACAAGGAAATAAAAGGTATACTGATTGAGAAGGAAGACATAAACTTGTCTTTGTTAACAGATGAAATGATTGCCTATGTAGAAAATCTGAAAGAACTGACAAAATAAAGCCTCCTGGAAGTAATAACCAATTATAGCAAGATTGCAGTATATAAGATCAACATACAAAAGCCAATCATTTTCCTGTATACCAACAATGAGCAAGTGAAACTTGAGATTAAAAACACATTAAAATTTACATTAGCACAAAATTGAAATATTTATAAATCTAATGAAATATGTGCAAGCTCTAAATGAGGAAAACTCTAGGAAAGATATCAAAGAAGAACTAAATAGTTGGGAAAACATTTCATATTCATGGAAAGTCTCAATATTGTCAAGATACCAGTTCTTCTCAACTTGATCTGTAGAGTCAAAGCAATCCCAATCAAAATCCCAGCAAGTTATTTTGTGGATATCAACAAACTGATCCTAAAATTTATATGGAGAGGCAAAAAAGCCAAAATAACCAACTCAATGTTGAAGAACAAAGTTGGAGGACTGACACTACCTGACTTCAAGACTTACTGTAAAGCTACAGTTATCAAGATAGTGTAGTATTTGTGAAAGGCTAGACAAGTGTATCAATGGAACAGAATAGAGGGTGCAGAAATAGAAGCACATAAATATAGTCATCTGATCTTTGTCAAAAGAGTAAAGAGAATACAATGGAGCAGAGGTGGAATTTTCAACAAACTGTGCTGGAACAACTGGACATCCACATGCAAAAAAAAAAAAAGAATCTAGACACAATCCTTACACCCCTCACAAAAGTTAATGCAAAATGGATCATAGACCTAATGTAAAATGCATAGCTATAAAACTCTTAGAAGATAACAAAGGAAAAAAACCTACTGGTATGGCCATAACTTTTTAGGTATAACACCAAAGCCACAATCCATGAAATAAACAATTGATAAGCTGGACTTAATTAAAATTAAAAACCTACTTTGTGAAAGATCACATCAAAAGAATGAGAAGACAAGCCATGGACTGGCAGAAAATATTTTCGAAACACAAATCTGATAAAGGATTACTATCTAAAATATACCAAAAAACCCTCTTAAACTCTTAAAGTGCAACAATAAGAAAACAAACAACCCAATTAAAAAATAGGCAAAAGACCTGAACAGACACCTCATCGAAGAAGAAATACAGATGGCAAATAAGCCTATGAAAAGATGTTCAACATCGTATGTTGTTAGCAAACTGCAAATTAAAACAACAACGTGATATCATTACACACCTATTAGAATGGTCAAGATCCAAACACTGACAACATCAAAAGCTGGTAAGGATGTGGAGCAACAGGAACTCTCCTTCATTGCTGGAAAGAAAAATGGTATAGCCACTTTGGAAGACAATTTGGCAGTTTTTTACAAAACTAAACATACACTTACCATATGATCCAGCAATTGTGTATTCACTCAAAGTAATTGAAAACTTATGCCCACACAAAAACCTGAACACAGATGTTTATAACAACTTTATTCATAATTTCCCAAACTTGGAAGCAACCAAGATGTCCTTCGGTAGGTAAATGTATAAATAAGCTGTGGTATATTCAGATAATGGAATATTATTTAGCACTAAAAAGAAATGAGCTATTAAATCATGAGAAACATGGAGGAAAATGCACATTAATAAGTAAAGAAGCCAATTTCAAAAAGGTATATATTGTATGATTCCATCTATATGACATTCTGCAAAAGGTGAAATTATGGAGACAGTAAAAAGAAACAGTGGTTGCCAGGAGTTAGAGGAAGTAAGGGATGTATAGGCAGAGCACAGAAGATTTTTAGGGCAGTAAAATTATTCTGTATGCTACTATAATTGTGGATATATGTTATTATATATATATGTCCAAACCTGTAGAATGTATAACACCAAGAGTGAACCCTAATGTAAACTATGGACTTTGGGTGATAATGATATGTCAATGTAGATTCATTGATTGGAACAAATATACTACTGTGACATGGGATGCTGATAGTGGGGGAGATTGTGTGTATGTTGGGATGTATTTGAATTCTCTGTACTTTCCAGTCAATTTTTCTCTTATCCTAAAACTACTCTAAAAAATTAAGTTTATTAATTAAAAACATAACATACAGTAAAATAGATTTTTTGGTGTACAGTTCTATGAATTTTAACACATATATGGATTTGTGTGACCACCACTCCAATCAGGAGCCAGATCAGTTCTACCCTCCAAAAAAATTCCCTCACGTTGTCCTTTTGTACTGACAAGTGCTAATCTATTCTCTATCAACATAGTTTGTCTTCTCAAAAATGTCATATAAGTGGATCATGCAGTATTTAACCTTTTGAGACTGGTTTCTTTCACTAGCATAACTACATCTAATGTATTAATAGGGTACTCATAGTTTGTTCCATTTTATTGCTGAGTAGTATTTCATGGTACGGATGAACCAAAATGTAACCATTCACCTAGTGAAGGACATTTGGGTTGTTTCCACTTTCTGGCTATTATGAATAATGCTGCTATGAACATTCCTATACATATTTTTGAGTGGTTGTATGTTTTCAATTCTCTAGGGAAAATATTCAGGAGTGGCGCTACTGGGTGTTATAAACTGAATATTTGTGTCCCCCAAAATTCATATGTTGAAACCTGATCCCCAATGTGATGGTATTTGGAAGTGGGACTTTTCGGAGGTGATTAGGCCAAGAGGGAGGAACCCTCATAATGGGATTAGTGCCTTTATGAAAGAGACCTTAGAGAGCTCCCTTGACCCTTTAGCTATTGAGAACACAGCAAGAAGATAGCTATGAATCAGAAAGTGGGCCCTCACCAGACGTTGTATCTGCTAGTGCCTTGTTCTTGGACTTCCCAAACCTCCAGACTGTGAGAAATAAATATTTGTTGTTTAAACCACACAGTCTATGGTATTTTTGTTATAGCAGCCCAAACAGACTAAGATACTGGGTTATATGGAAAGCATATATTTAACTTTGTAAGAAACTGCCACACTGTTTTTCAGAGTGACTGCACCATTTTGCATTCCCATCAGTAATATATGTTCATCTCTCCACATCCTTGCAGTACTTGGTATTGTTTTTAATTAAATGATTACATGTTAAAATTTTAGCCATTCTAATAGGTGTATGTTTTTAATTTGCTTTTCATCACGTTTTTGATTTACTTTTCTCTAAAGTTGTTGACAATTTTTTGTGCTTATTTACCTTTCATATACCCTCTTTGGATAGTCTTTTAAAGATTTTTAAAATTTTATTTCTTTAATTGAAGTGTAGCTGATTTACAATGCTGTGTTAGTTTCAGGTGTACAGCAAAGTGATTCAGTTATACAATATACATGTATGTATATTCTTTTCCAGATTCTCTTTCAAAGATTTTTTGATTGGGTTTTTTTCTTACTGTTTGTTATATATTCTAGATATGAGAGATTTGTTGTATATGCAGTTTGCAAATATTTTTTGCAAGTTTGTCTTTTCATTCTTTTCACAGTGTTTTCGTAGAGCAAAATTTTTTAATTTTGATGAAATCTAACATCAACTTTCTCCTTTAAGGATCATAGTTTGGTGCCATGTCTAAAAACCCTTTGTTTAACCCCAGGTCACAAAGATTTTCTCCTATGTTTTCTTCTAAAAGTTTTATAGTTTAACTTTTGCATTTAGGTCTATGATCCATTTTGAATTAATTTTTCTATAAGGCGTGAGATTTAGGTCAAGATTCTTTTATTGCACATGGGATATGCAATTGTTTCAGCACCACTTGTTGAAAAGATCCTTCCTACACTGAACTGCCTTTGCATGCTTGTCAAACATCAATTGGCCAAAGCTACAAGCTTAGGTTATTGATTTTAAATCTTTCTTCTTTTCTAATGTGTGCATTCAATGCTAAAGATTTCTTTCTAAGTGATTTTGCTGCATCTCACAAATTTTGATAAGTTGTATTTTCATATTCATTTAGTTAAAAATATTTTTAAAATTCCTCTTGAGACTTCTTTAGAGATATGTTGTTCAATCTCTAAATATTTTGGAATTTTCCAGCTATCTTTCTGTTCTCTGCTAGTTTAATTCCTTTGTGATTTGAGAGCATACTTTGTATGATCTCTGCTATCTTAGATATATTAAGATGCATTTTATGGCCCATAATGTGAATTATCTTGATGAATGTTCCATGTGAGCTTGAGAAGAATGTGTATTCTGCTGTTGTTGGATGAAGTATTCCATAGACGTAAATTATATCCAGTTGATTGGTGGTGCTGTTTAGTTCAACTATATCCTTACTGATTTTCTGCCTGCTTGATCTATCTATTACTGAAAGAGTTCTGCTGAAGTCTGAAACTATAATAGCGGATTCATCTATTTTTCCTTGCAGTTCTGTTTTCACTTCACACATTTTGACACTCTGCTGCTAGGTGCATACACATTAAGGATTCTTATATATTCTTGGAGAATTGACCCCTTTATTATTATGTAATACAGCTCTTTCTCTCTGATAATTTTCCTTACTCTCAAGTCTTCTTTGTCTGAAATAAATAAACTATTCCAAATTTCTTTCGATTAGTGTTAGCATGGTATATGCTTCTCCATCCGTCTACTTTTAATCGATCAGTGTCTAAATATTTAGAGTGGGTTTCCTGTGGAAAAAATATAGTCTGGTTTAGTTTTTTATCCACTCTGCCAGTCTTTGCTTTTTAATTGGTATATTTAGACCATTTACATTGAGAGTGATTAATTATATAGTTGAATTAATATCTACCATATTTATAACTGTTTTTTATTTATTCCACTTGTTCTTTATTTTTTCCCCCTCTTTCTTTGCCTTCTCTCATTTCAACTTAGCACTTTATATGATTCCATTTTCTTTCTTCTCTTAGTACACCAATTATACAGTGGAAAATTCGGTGGTTAAGGGTGCTAATCCTCTGCACAGTTGAAAATCCGAGTATAACTTTACAGTTGGCCCTCCATATCCATGGTTCCACATATGTGAATTTACCAACCATGGGTCATGTAGTACTGTAGTATGTATTTATTTTAAAACATCCATGTATAAGTGGACCCATGCAGTTCAAACCCATGCTGTTCAAGGGTCAACTGTACTTAATTTTTAAAAAATTAGTGACTGCTGTAGGGTTTGCAATATATATTTACAGCTAATCTAAGTTACTTTCAAATAACACTATAATGCTTCACAGGTAGTGCAGTTACCCTGTAACACAGCATTCCCAAATTCTCCTTCTCATCTCTTATATCCTTGCTATCATTCATTTTACTTATCCATAAGCTATAATCAACCAATGTATTGTTGCAATTATTATTTTAGTTTAGTTTATTGTGGTAAGAACACTCAACATGAGATTTACCCTCTTAACAAATTTCTAAGAGTACATTATTGTTGACCACAGTTACAATGTTGTTCAGCAGATCTCTAGAGCTTATTCATATTGCTTGACTGAAACTTTATGCCTATTGATTAGTAACTCCCCATTTTCTCTTTCCCTGCAGCCTCTGGTAACCACCATTCCACTTTTTGATTCTATGAATTTGACTATTTTAGATACCTCACATAAGTGAGTATTTGTCTTTCTGTGACTGACTTATTTTACTTAACGTAGTATCTTCAAAGTTCATCCATGATCTATATAATGCAGAATTTTTTTCTTTTTTTAAGTCCAAATAGTATTCCATTGTATGTATATACTACATTTTCTTTATTCATTCATCTGTCGATGGACATTTAGGTTGTTTCCACATCTTGGCTATTGTGAATAGTCTTGCAATAATCATGGGAGTGCTAATATCTCTACAAGATACTAATTTCAATTCTTTTGGATAAATACCAGAAGTAGTAGTTCTGTTTTTAAAATTTTGAGGAGCGTCCATATTGTTTTCCATAGTGACCGCACCATTTTACATTCCTACCAGTGTAGGAACTGTGTGCAAGAGTTCCAATTTCTCCATATTCTTGCCAACACTTGTCTTTTTTTTTTTTGATAATAGCCATCCTGACAGGTATGAGGTGATATCGCATTGTGGTTTTGATTTGCATTTCCCTGATTATTATTGATTTTGAGCATTTAAAAATATATCTGTTAACCATTTGCATCTTCTTTGGGAAATGTCTGTTCAAGTCCTTAGCCCATTTTTTAATTGGGTTACTAGGTTTTGCTTTGTTTTGTTTCTTTGTTATTGAGTTGTAGGAGTTCCTTATATATTTTGGAGGTTAGCCTCTTATCAGATATATGGTTTGCAAATATTTTTTCCATTCCATAGGTTGCCTTTTCATTTTCTTGATGGTTTCCTTTGATATGCAGAAGCTTTTTAGCTTGATGTAATCCACTTGTTTACTTTTACTTTTGTTGCCTGTGCTTTTGGTATCATATCCATGAAATCATTGCCAAGACTCATTCCCATATGTTTTCTTCTAGGGTTTTACAGTTTCAGGTCTTAAGTTTAAGCTTTTAATCTATTTTGATTTGATTTTTTGGTATGGTGTAATATAAGGGCCCAATTTCATTCTTTTGCATATAGATGTCCAATTTTCCCAACACAATTTGTTGAAGACAATCCTTTCCCCATTGTGTGTTCTCAGCACCCTTGTCAAAGGTCAGTTGACCATATTTACATGGATTTATTTCTGGGCTCTCTATTCTGTTTCATTGGTCTATATGTCAGTTGCTATTATTATTTTGAAGAAACAGTTATCTATTAGGTCAATTAAGAAGAAAAATTGGTGCAGTCACTGTGGAAAAATATATGGAGGTTTCTCAGAAAATAAAAGTGGAACTACCACATGACCTGGCAATTCCACTCCTGGGTATATATCTGAAAAAAACCAAAAACACTAATTCGAAAAGACACGTGCATCCCAATGTTCATATCAGCATTACTTGCAATAGCCAAGATATGGAAGCAACCTAAATGTCCATAACAGAGGAATGGATAAAGAAGATGTGGTATATATATACACAATGGAATACTACTCAGCTATAAAAAAGAATGAAAATTTGCCATTTGCAGCAACATGAATGGACTTGAAGGGCATTATGCTAAGTGAAAAATGTCAGACAGAGAAAGACAAATACTGCATGTTATTACTTATAAGGCAACTCTAAAAAATACAACAAACTAGTGAACATAACAAAAAAGAAGCAGACTCACATATATAGAGAACAAACTAGTGGTTACCAGTGGGGAAAGGGAAGGGAGGAGGGGCAATATAGCGGTAGGAGATTAAAAGGTGCAAACTATTATGTATAAAATAAGCTACAAGGTTATATTGTACAACACAGGAAATATAGCCAATATTTTATAATAACTATAAATGGAGTATAACCTTTAAAAATTGTGAATCACTATACATCTGTACATTGTACATCTGTAACATATATCATATTGTACACCAACTATAGTTCAATCTAAAAAATGAAGAAAAATAAAATATTTTATTTTACCGTAATTATTACACTCTAACACACTCTTTCTTTCTTCATGTAGGTACTAGTTTCTGACCTATATCATTTGCCTTCTCTCTGAAGAACTTCTTTTAACATTTCTTGCAAGGCAGGTCTACAGGTGACAAATTTCCTTGGCTTTTGTTTGTCTGAGAAAGTCTTTATTTCTCCTTCACTGTTGAAGGAAAAATTTTGCTGAATATAGAATTCCCTGTTAGTAGGTCTTTTTCTTTCAATACTTAAAATATTTCATGATATCTCTTCTTGCTTCCATGGTTTCTGAAGTAAAGTCTCTTATAAGTTTTATTTTATGACCCAGTATATGGTATATCTTTGTGAATATTCCATGTTCACTTGAAAAGAAAGTTTGTTATGCTGTTGTTGAGTGGAGTGCTTTATTAAAATCAGTTAAATGTAGTCGGTTGTTGTTAGGGTTCAATTTTATATCCTTGCTGACTTTCTGTCTACTAGTTTTCTCAATTAATGATAGAGGAGTGTTAAAGTCTCGAACTGTAATTGTGGATTTGTCTGTTTTTCCTTCAGTCTTTTACAATATCAGTTTTTATTTCATATATTTTGAGGCTCTGTTGTTAGCTGCATACACATTTAGGATTGTGTATTCTTGGTGAGTTGCCCCTTTAATTATTGTGTAATGTCCCTGTTTTTATTTGTAATTTTATTTGCTCTGAAGTCCACTTTTTCTGATATTAATATAGCCACTCCTGGTTTCTATTTGTTAATGTTTGTGTGATATATCTTTGGTATGTCATTTAAGATCAGATTCACACCCAGGAGTTCCTGGACAATTTTATAGAGCCACTTTCCTGAGCTCCCCCCTTTCTGCAAGTTCCCCGGTACTTTACAGTTAGAAGGTCCCCCTTCTTGGTCCTCCAGCCAGAAAAGTAGGGTTTTATTTATGCTATTCTGCCATGCATTTCCTATGATTGTGTCTATATCAGGAGCCCAATGACAACATGACAGAGAGAGGAAATAAAAGCAATGTGGGTTCACTCCACTCTCTTGAGATCACAGCCCCTTTGATCAGAGAGGAAAGTCCTGCTAAACTCCACTGCCATCACTGTGGCTTCCAGGAGGCCCCTTTCTTAATCCTGAAGCTTGAAATAAATGACCTTTCCTGGATAACTCTCTGTCTGCACTGAAACCGACTTCTGAGTTTTGGGCTACCTTGAGTCCAGGCTGGAGGATAGCAAAGGAAAAAAAAAAGTGGCAAGCTTATCACCACCTGAGTGACACTTTGAATTCTAGTCTTGTTCCCCCAGTTCACGTGCTATTTACTTTTCAGGGTTTTTTCATTTTGTTTTGTTTTTTGGCTGCACTGTGCAGCATGCAGGACCTTAGTTCCCTGACCAGGGATCGAACCTGTGTCCCCAGCAATGGAAGCATGGAGTCTTAACCACCGGACCAGGAGGGAAGTCCCTACTTTTCAGTTTTTAAATAGTTGTTCCATGTGTTCTGTACAGCAGTGGTCCCCAACCTTTTTGGCACCAGGGACCGGTTTCGTGGAAGACAATTTTTCCACGGACCGGGGGCGGGGTGATGGTTTCAGGATGATTCAAGTGCATTACATTTATTGTGCACTTTATTTCTATTTTTATTACATTGTAATATATAATGAAATAATTATACAACTCACCATAATGCAGAA
Organism: Monodon monoceros; assembly: GCF_005190385.1. Lineage (NCBI taxonomy): Eukaryota > Metazoa > Chordata > Mammalia > Artiodactyla > Monodontidae > Monodon > Monodon monoceros. The sequence goes on along the minus strand of NW_021703779.1, from coordinate 57,897,980 downwards.
TCAGTGGGAGCCCTGAGCTTGTATTCCTGCAACTAGATGGTCCCATCTGGGGGTGATGGGAGAGAGTGACACCTGAAGTGTTTTGCTTATGTCCAGTCTACCCCGTAATCTCATTTTGGTTGCTGTCTCTGCAGAAAACCCTTCTTAACAAAGATAGGATGTTGGAAATGGAAGCAGGCTTTTCAGTGCTTTTGTGGCAATCTCAGGATATTCTGCCTTGACTTTAATCCAGAACATATGCAGATTTGAAGTTGTCTCAAACACACTTTTAAGGACACCATCATTTGTGATCTCAAGCAGTTGATCGTCTTCTAGCATGAACAAAGTTGATTCACCTGGCTTATTCACAAATGGGTCGCAGATCCATCCCCTCCAAGTTCGGGGGTCTTTTGTGGTTGGGAAGTAATGCTCAAACTCTTTTTAGATAGGTGATCATGCACCAGCTGGGAGAAAGAAGGCCCTGGCTCAGTCTCTTTCAAAATCTCTGCGAATGTTTGAAACATGTCAAAAACCCCATTGTTCACTCATCGCCCCCATAATTCCAGTTTGGTTTTGAATGCAGCCACTTACCTGCCGACTTGAGCACAGTTGTCCTTCTCCTCTGAAGTGACAGATTGAGTTCGTTGAGCAGGTTGAATATGTCACACAAGTATGCAAGTTTTGCGACCCATTCTGTGTCACTGAAATGTGCTGCCAGTGGTGACTGTTCTTCTAAAAGAAATCTCTGGAGTGGCTCTCATAACTCAGAAACTCTGGCAAGTGATCTGCCTTTAGAAAGCCGTCTCACTTCTGTGTGTAAGAGAAGACGTGTGTGCTCTGTGTCCACCTCCTCACAGACCTGCGCGAACAGACGTGAGTTAAGGGCACGTACTTTAACGTAGTTGATAATTTTAATCACATCCTACAAAACGTTGCTAAGTTCAGGTGACATTTTTCGGCTAGCCAGCATTTCCCTATGGATGACACAGTGCGTAGACTGACATTCAGGAGCGACCTCTTTGACCTGAGTACTGAAACCAGAAAGCCGTCCAGTCATGGCAGCTGCTCCGTCCGTGCGTATACTGACACAAAATGACCAATTCAGTTTTCCTGATCTGTAATCATTCAAAGACTTGAATATTTCTGCAGCTGTGGTGTTGCTTGGCAACAAAAGTGCACATAACATATCCTCATGCACATCTTCCTGAAAAATATATCTCACAAAAACAAGCATTTTTGCCTTGTTGTCAACATCAGTAGACTAGTCAACCTGGATTGCGTACCACGGTGACTCATTAATCCTCTCTAACAATTGTGCCTCAGTAGCCTCTGCTATTTCATCAGTTCATCTAGTTATGGTGCTATCCGGAAGAGGAACACGTGCCACCTGTTGAACTGCAGCCTTTCCTAAAAGTTCATGCAAATGTCCTTAGCAGCAGGCAGGATCAACTCTTCACCAATAGTAAAGGGTGTCTTAGCTTTTGCAATGTGGCTAGCCGCTAAGAATGATGCTCTCAGTGCAGGCACATTTGATGAAGTGGTGGCCTTCAATAATTCCTTCTGTTCTTCACGTTCACCTTTTTTCTTTGGAAAACTCCAAAGACTTGTCTTTTAATGCAGGGTGCTTGGTCTCCATGTGGCAAAGCAGTTTTGAAGGTTTCATGGCTTCATTAGATAGCCGGTCGCCACATATTATACAAAGCGAGCTTGGAGAATGTGAATCACCTGTTGCAATGAACCATAATTTAAGGAGGACTCTTGGTATTTCCTTTTAAATGCAGTTTTCTTTTTGTTGGCAGTCTTAGAGTCTTCTGCTGTCTCATCATTGGGTCTTTCCCCCTTTTCAAAGAAGCTCTCCAGCGATGTTTGTTTATTACTCATTTTGGCTAGGGTTAGCTTGTGGGCTTACCAAAACTGTGACTGAGACAAGTGTGCAGTGCAGGAAAGAGGTGCAGATGGAAGTGGTAAATAAAATAATGGGCAGGCTACACATGGACTAAAATAAGTGTCAGATTCTGACTTAAATCCTGCCAGCAGATGCAGCTGTACAATTGAAGTACATCAACTCACTTGCCACTATAAATGCTGCCACCAGATGTAGCTTAATTTTCACTTGCCATTCACTGATAGGGTTTTGATATGAGTCTGCAAGCAATCGATTTATTATGGTCTCTGTGTAGTCAAACCTCTCTGCTAATGTTAATCTGTATTTGCAGCCACTCCCCAGCACTAGCATCACCGCCTCAGCTCCACCTCAGATCATCAGGCATTAGATTCTCATAAGGAGCGCGTAACCTAGATCCCTCGCATGCGCAATTCCCAGTAGGACTTGCGCTCCTATGGGAATCTAATGCTGCCGCTGATCTGACAGGAGGCGGAGCTCAGGTGGTAATACGAGCGATGGGGAGAGGCTGTAAATACGGGTGAAGCTTCGCTTGCTCACCCGCCTCTCACCTCCTCCTGTGTGGCCCGGTTCCTAATACGCCACAGACCAGTTCCGGCCTGTGGCCTGGGGTTGGGGACCCCTGCTGTACACGTTTTGTAGCTGCATTCAGTGGGAGAGACAAGGAATATGTTGATTCCATCCTTTCTGGAAAGAAAACCCCAGGCCATAGAAATGTAATTGTCTCTTTACCTTCACCCTGATCCTGAACTTGTTTGAACTATTTCATTTAGGTGTGCTAAATGGACAATTATATATTCTGCAAATTATAATGTGTATTTTTCTTTCCCTTATTTTATACTTCATTCATTTTTCTTGTCTATTGCATTAGCTAGAACTCCCACAACAATACTAACAGTGATAGTGGTCATTTTTGTCTTATTTCAGTCTCTGATACATCCTGCCTGGAAGAATTTTCCACACATCTCTCATAATCACTGAAGGCAGAGTGCTGTAAACAGATACATATTTCATGGGAAGATGAGCACACAATGAAGAAACACCAAACATTTGAGGTAAATCAACACTATGAAAGAGAGACATCAACCTCAACAAATAGAATTAAATCCAAAGAAGCAGATACTAGAGCAAACAGAATAAGACTTAAAAATAATTAATATTCTCAGAGAGTTAAGGAAGGATATTGCATTTATAAATCATCAATAGGTTTTTATGAAAAAGAAAATTAGAGACTTTGGAGATTGAAGAAAATGATTATAAAAATATTGAAAACTCAGTCAATGTACTTTATAGCAGAAGAGGCATAGGTGAAGAGTTAATTGGTGGGCTGGAAGATGGGGCCAAAAAATTTTACTAGAATGCAGCCCCAAAAGACAGAGAAATGGAAAATGTAAAAGAAAAATTAAGAGATAGGAATAATAGATTCATAAGTTCAAATAATCATCTAATACAATTTCCAGGAGAGGATAAACTATTCAAAGAAATAACAAAGGAAAAATTTTCTTAGCTGAAGAAAGAAAAAGTGTACAGATCGAAAGGTGCCAGAGTGCTGGCTGGGGTGAATGAAAAAATGACCTACAATTTTCTTTTTTTTTTTTTTTTTTTTTTGCGGTACGCGGGCCTCTCACTGTTGTGGCCTCTCCCGTTGCGGAGCCCAGGCTCCGGACGCGCAGGCTCAGCGGCCATGGCTCACGGGCTTAGCTGCTCCGCGGCATGTGGGATCTTCCCGGACCAGGGCACGAACCCGTGTCCCCTGCATCGGCAGGCGGACTCTCAACCATTGCGCCACCAGGGAAGCCCCGACCTACATTTTATACATCAGATTACCCTTTTCTACCTTGTTCTATACACCTAGAGGCTGAATACTATTGACTTCATCATCAGGGATATCTTGCTTTCTGGCTTCTTTTTGGGTTTGGCCAGTTAGAGGCAGTGGCAAGAGATTGAAGGGCAGGAGGAAATCAGGATGCTTATTTCCCTAGCCTCCTCCCAGGTGAGCCATGGTTCAGCAATGGCTTTATTATGCTACAGCTCCTGGCAGGAAGTCTCTCTCACACAGCTACAACTCTCACTAATTTCAAAAGTTGTTCTCTTCCCCTTGCTTCTTTAGGCCTACAGTTGATAACGCTTTCTTGCTATTTCTATTCTCTGGGAGCTACACCACCCCTTGTTGTTTCCCTTAAACCAGTTCATACCCCTTGCAAATTGACCTTTCATTAAACTCTCTTCCCTTATTCTTTTGAGTGTGCCATCTATTTCCTGCTACAGTATTATCCGATACCAATATTGTGGTGACGTTTTTAGAATGTGAAGGGCTAAGATTGTCCTAATATATTCTAGAAGGAACAAAACAGATTGGCCACAAAGAAATGAGATTAAGAGCTACACTAGACTTCTCATGGACAATATTGGATGTGAGAAAACTGCTGAGAAATATCTTCAACATTCTGAAACAAAAAATGAAAATACAAAGAAGAAACAAAATATACCTGAAAGTTAAAAAAATAAGTAACTCTTGAGTTAAAGATGAAATCAAACAGAAATATGCAAACTATTTATAAATGAATAATGACAGCATTGCATTTCAAATGTTTTAATATGTGACTAAAAGCTCTACTTAGAAGAAAAATTGTAGTCTACTAATGTGCTATTTTAATTAAAATTGTGTGGAATTGGTAGCCATGAAAAGCTAGCATCCTGACAGTCAAAGGAGAGGACTGACCAATTTTGGAACTCCCTTAAAAGCCCCATGCCCAGAAATCAGTCAGTATTTTGACCAAACTGGAAGCTCCCTGGAAAATCTCCATTTTTAAGGTATTGTGGCTATTTGATTTGACTCTCAGCACAGCTTTGTTAGTGATGTTGCAGCTGCCTAAGGCTATGATTTCAGTTAGGGCAAGTATGAGTCTGGTCAAAAGTTTTAAAGGAAAATCTTTTAAACTAAATAATTATCGGGAAGTTTGAAAAGGTTCAATGTAGTCCTGAGAATTTAAAAGCCTGTGCATATATCCAAGAAAGCCTGGAAAAGGAGAAGGCCCTAGTCACTCAATTATCTGATCTTGGCAAGCAAAAAGCAAAAGCTAAGGCTGACTTGTAAACTGCCTGAAGTTTGAAGGCATGTTTTCACACACAGGCTTCCTTGGTAAAGAGTGGAAAACTTACTTGTTCAAGGCATTTAAGGAAATCTTCTGACTGATCTTTGGCTGATCATGAACCCAGGTGTGATCTCTAGGAAACTGAGCTTAAAAATAAAAACAAAAACTTAAAAAACAAACATATCTGAGAACTTAGTGGCCCCAGAACACAGGGAATACAAAGTCTACAGAATTAACCCAGGAAAGTCACTAAACAAATGAGTTGCAACAACAACAACAATTCCCCAACAACAACAAAAACATGGCAATAATAAACCTTGGGGGAAGTGTAATCTAATACTAGAATTGTTATAGAATATTACCTTAAATGTCTGATTTTTAAAAAATTATTAGACATGCAAAGAAACAAGAAAGTGTGGTACGTATACAGGAAACAGCACAGTTATTAGAAACTGTCCCTGAGGAAACCCAGACAGTGGACTTACTAGACAAAGACTTTAAATCAGGTATTAGAAATATATTCAAAGAAGTAAAGAAAACCATGTCTAAAGGATTAGAAACATAGGAGAATGATTTCTCACCAGATAGAAAAATATCAATAAAGACATATAAATGATGAAAAAAGAACTAAATACAAATTCTAGAGTTGAAAAATACACTAACTGAAATGAAAAATTCACCAGAGTGACTCAACAGCAGATTTGAGTTGGCAGAAGAAAAAATTGGTGAGTTTGAACTCAGGTCAATTGAGATTATCTACTCTGAGAGACAGAAAGAGAAAAGAATGAAGATGAATAGCGCCTAATGGACCTGGGCGACACCAGCTTATACCAACCTATATATAATGGGAATCCCTGAAGGAAGGAAGAAAGAGGATAATGAGGAGAAATATTTGAATAAATAGTAGCTGAAATCTTCCAAATTTTATGATAAACATTAATCCATATATCCAAGAAATTCAATGACCTTCGTAAGAAACACAAAGAGATCCACACCTAGGCACATCACAGTCACATTGATGAAAGCCAAAGAAAAAGAGAAAACCTTGAAAGCCACAAGAGAAAAGTGGCTTATCACGTGCAAGGAATTCCTTACTTTTCATCAGAACAAAGGAAGCCAGAAGACAGTATGATGGCATATTTAAAATGTTGAAAGAAAAAGACTGGCCAATCAATAATTCTATATCCAGCAGACTTATCCTTCAAAAATGAGAGATATATTCCCAGATAAACAAAGATCAAGAGAATTTGTTACCAGTAGGTATGCACTACAAGAAATACTAAAGGGAGTCCTTCAAGCTGAAAAGAAAGAACATTAGTAAGCAAGAACATGTAACTTGAATCCATATAAATAAAGAGTGCTGACAAAGGTAACTACACAGATACATTTAAAGACAGTATAAAATATATAGTTTTACTCTTTTCTTCTCCTAATTTAAAAGGTGCGTGCATACAACAATAATTACAAAACTGTGTTAATGGGATTATAGTCTACAAAGAGTAATGACAATAATAGAACAAAAGAGGGAGGGTAGAGGGAGCTATATTGGAATATAGTTTCTATATACTATTGGAATTAAGTTAGTATTAATCTGAGCTAGATTGTTTTAAGTTAAGAGGCACATTGTAATCCTCAGAGCAATCATTAAGAAAATCACTCAAAAATATAATAAACAGTAACAACAAAAGAACTTAAATGGTAGACTAAGAAATAGTGGCAGTAATGGAAGAACTGAGGAACAAGAAAGACATAAGACATGTAGAAAACAATTAGCAAAATGACAGACATGAATCCTACCATATCAATCATAACATTAAATGTGAATGGATTAAAAACCTCAATCACAAGGCAGAGTATATCTCCCATGTCCTCCTAGACCAAATGTGATAGACCACCTCCATGATATCTTAACACACTCTCATTCCTGCCTCCCTTGAGTATTCTGAGCTATTATTCTGTGGATAGGGAGATTATAGATGGAATTGTCAAACCAACTTTGAATGGTCCATCTCTAGACCAATCTAGAAAAAGTTGTTCAGGATAGGGGAAGGAGAGTAAGAAAATGCCAATCACGTTGTTCTAATTTCTAGAATGCTGGACCTGTGAACCATGGAGGATATTTGGGGTTGCAGGGCACACTTACAAATTTATAGCTACTTTCCAGCCAAACTCCCCTTTTTTGTTGAGGTTTCTTAAGAGTGGTTAAGGCCTCGTTCAGGGCTTCCACAGAAGCATAAGCCTTTCAGAGAGTTAGGGAAGGTTTCCTTTGGCCCCATCTTGGACTACCACAGCCTGATTCCTCATACATCATTAAAAGGACCATCTCCAAAAATGCAGTAGGTACAGCCTAGTGCCAGAAGATATGCCTAGATGAGGGACTCGCAAAATGGATGCTTTTCAAGAAGTCATATCTGATCCAGTGCTATAGAAGACCATCTCTTTAGTCTTTTGAATGGATCTGCTGTCTCCCAATGCCAAGCCTTGGCTGGTGTTTGATGCCTGTTGCTGTAAGTCTGGTAAACTTTCCTGCTGTATCACATGGGATTTCTGTTAGGTTTGCCTAGGTGGTCTGTGGCTATGATGGTACTCTGTGGTTTGAGGAATCAAAGAGTGAAGCCTGTAATTAGAGGGCCAGGACATGCTCAGGGTGGAGAGGGAAAAGGAGTTCTTAGAGATTGTGTTTGTGGTGGGAGGTAGGTGGAGCCTCCTTAGCGGTTGTAATGTCTAGACCTGGAGGTACCCTTTTATGGTTCTGCTATTGCACTCAGTATGTACTCTGGTGGTGGGTAATAAATAAGCTACTATGGGCATAGAGGGCTTTGAAAACTGTCAAACCTACAAACTTGAGAGACAAAACTGAAGTTCTTGATAAAAATCTGGATGATATATGCCACCATGGTGAGGGCGTCTATCACCACCATAAGGCTCTGTGGCCCCAGGAGGGAGGTTAGGCTCAACACAGATCATGAAGTGAGAATCTTATGTTAGAAAGTGTTGCAATGGTCTCAACAGGACTTCAGTAGCCCCAGTGACCTCTTGAATTTGTAAACTCCCATGGATATCAATGTCCTGTAAGGTGCAAGCCTGATCTGTGGGTCACCAGAAGTCCTGGGAGGCATAGCTAGTGCCTGGACCTCAGTGGTCTGCTAAAGATGTATAATGGTTGAGATGTCTGAAGGCATCCCCTGATAGGATGGGCTGTGATCTGGTGGAACAGCACCTTTCTCTTCCCATTCTTCTCATCTTTGGAAGGTATTCTGGGAGGCTGGAAACCTTATCCTGATGGTGTAGTGTTTGCCTACTAATGACCCTTTATCTTGACACATAGCTCCTCCGGGGTCTTTGGGGCCACAGTATCTCAGTAAGGAGGAGCTCACAACAAGGTGGTGATCTGCAACTACAATCTCCAAGGAAGAGGATCAACTGCACTGACGTGGGCTGAGAGGAAGCTGCTCTAGGATGTTTTAGACATTGTGATCATGGATTGTCCAGAGTCCCCTTGAAGTAAGGTTTGTAGGCATCTGGACCAGCTTTGTTGGTGAGCAGTTTTTATTCCCATCCTGTAGAGTTTATCTTGGCTACAGTCTACTTCCTAGAAAAATAAGCAAGAGAGTGAAAGTACTCTGTACCAGTCAGTGTTCAGCAGCCTCTTATGACCAGTATGATTTTCCTGTCACTACTGGGAAGCCTATCTCAATGATGTAGATCATAGAAACAGCCTAGAAAAACAGAGAGATGGGTTGTGAGCCTCTATAATCTCACCAAGCTCAAAAGCCCCTAAATAATTCCCCGGATGGCTTGGAGACCTGGTTGACAAGCCCATGCCCATGAAAAAGATTTTTGGCTTTCAGGTGTATATAACTGAGTTGGCTCACAGGTGATGCTGCCAGAGATGACTAGGGCTTTGCCAGACTAGGGACTTTTGAGGGCGAGGCTTGGAGAATAAATGGGAATGTGATGCGGCTTCACTGTTGCCTTTTGGTCCAGGAGGGCTGGACAAGTTAATCTAGGAGCTGTTGCAAAGGGAAACCTTGATTACTCAAACTGTCCAAAGTGTCTGTGGTGTCTGATACTTTAGTGAGGGCTGAGACCAACCCCTTCAGAAAACAAGGCAATGGTTGGGTAGCTGCTGTAGTTTAAGTTCCAAGGACCAGAGCTGAGTGGTTGTAGAGGTGGTAAAACATGGCTTTTATGTTATGTAAGCATGGGATGCATCTAATTGGAACTCTGGAACTGTCATTTACTAGCTGATATTCTCTCTGACCCTCACTTTTTCTCATCTATAAAATGGAAACTCTAATAATACCTACTCTCAGGGCTGTTTTGAGAATTAAATTAAATGAGGCAATGCTTAGCAAAGTACCTGGCACATAATAGGTGCTCAATAATGGGAAATATTATTGTGACTGCTGTTATTTTGTGGTGCCCAGGAGTGGCAAGAACAAATGAGTGAATGCCAAAGGTTTTGACTTTGGAAGGATGAAAGTCAAGGAAGTGAAGTCTAAAGAGTAAGAACAAGACTGGAAATGCGAGCCAAAGTCAGGATAGAAAACTTGGAAGGGGTGAAAAGGAGAAAATAAGAGCTAGAGTGCCCACCATTGTTGGCTGTTAGCCATATGCTCCATAGCTGACTCAGGCTTTGAAGTGACAAAGTCCTCAAAGGTAACTGGAAGGCTATTTTTCACTCACCATCTTCCTATATTTTACAAACATCTCCAGGTTTACAAACCTGGAGACCTTACAACGTAGGTCCAGGTGTGTGAATAACCCTGTAAGTTGGCCCAAGAAGCTGAGATTATTCAAAACAGGAAGTGTTTTTTTACAGTCACTATATTGAGGCTAAATAATTCTGCCAAAGTCATATTTTCCTTACCCAAAAATCCGATGTCTCAGGAATGGGGATGGTCAGAGAAGCTGAAATCCTATAGGTCTTATCTGTATCCTTGAATTCCTGAGTCTCTTATCTCAGAGAAAGAATACTCGTCTGTATTAGTCAAGATAGGCTGCAGTAACAAACAACCCCAAAACTTGTGCTTAAAACAATAAAGGTTTATTTCTTGCTTATGCTACATGTCCATTGCAGGTCAGCTGAGGGCTCTGCTCATCATAGTTATCATCAGAGACCCGAAATGACAGAGCCTCCATCTCAACTCATTTCCATGATTTTTACATCAAAGGAGAGGAACAAGTTGAATCAACTCACTCATCATTAAAGTTTCTACCCAGAAGTGACCTTATGTAAATTCTACTGGTTTTTCATTGGCCAAAGCAAGTCACATGGCCATGCCTAATTTCAAAGAGGTGAGGGAAGTGCATTTCTACCATGTGCTGAAGGAGGAAAGCCAGAAATAACTGGTAAATAGCATTTATGGCTACTATGCTGTCTGATTGAAATATAAGTCCTGATACATCAATGTTTGGCATAGTCAAAATCTCAGTGCAGACATAATTCTTCTGTCTCTTGTCTTTTTCTGATAAGTTCTACTGTTCTGGAAGGCTATGTCCTTGGTCAGTATTCCAGGTAACTTACAGGCAGATAAATTGTCTTATGTGCCTGTCAAGCTCACTGAAAGAACATGTGACAGTGTTCTGGGGTTAACTAGTAGAATGTGGATTGTGGACTTCTAAACAGGTTAGTTTGAGAATCTATATGAAATGTCAGGGTGGAAATGAAGGGTAAAGACTACCAGTCACACAGAATGGCTATTTCTATCTACGCCACACTAACCTCCATGAGAATAGTCATAAGCCCTCCCGGATTTGTGTTGCAGCTTTGTAATGTCTTGACATTTACACTTTGGGGGCAAAGCTGAAGAATTTCTACCCTGACAAGCGAGGACAAAACATTGGCTTTTCCACATGCCAGAGCTTCATTCCAGACCATCAGAGTCCTGCTATGACCCTGACTTGTTAATGTGATAAACACAACTCATGCCACAATATCAATGGGTGAAAATGGTTTAAAGTGTTAGCTTGCAATATTGGGGCCTAGACTGGACTTTTTAAGGCCTTATATAAGTGCAAAAACTGAACAGAGGTATCCTTTTTTCCCCCCTCTGGCTTAGGTACTGAACTTATGCATAGATCTCTGAGAGAAAACACAGGTTAAAAAATAATTCTTTTACCTGGTTTTAAAATATAAGGAGTTTTTTGTTTTTTTTTTTACTTTACCTTCTCATTTACTAACACTCTAAACTCTAAACCATTGCTTTTAAGTTGACCATGATTCATGCTGAAATTAATAGTATTTACCTGCTGAAGGTTTTATACTGAAAGGAAAAAAGAGAAAATGTATTTCATGTCTTAGCAAATACAAGGTAATTTTTCTGAATATGGTGCTTTTTCTTAAAGGTCTAATATCTTATATTTTATTTAAGTGAGAGATAATAGAACTTACAGATTTTCCAAATTTCATATTAACTTTTCCATGCTAATGGTCAGGAAACCTTCCCCTGCATGGTGGCTATGCTGGTTCCTGGAAAAATTGAAGAGAGGTTGTATCAATCCCTACCAAAGGTGAACTGCCACTAGGAGCCAAGGTGGGGCCAGTTGGCTTCTATGCCTTGAAATTCCACAGTCTTCCCCAAGCCCTCTAGAATTATGCTATTACTTACTGTAGTAAGCACTTTTAGAAGGTTTTGACAGGGCTGCTACACGATGAGTTGTCTCAGGTATTGGAAGTGGGAAACCTCACCAAACGGGTGCCCTGTGGATATGGCTAGAATGTGAACTGGAGGCTGCAACTGTTTTCCAGTATGGCTAGGAATGTTACTTGTGCCCTTCTCATAGCTAGAAAGAGTGCATGTATTTGGGTGATCCTACCGTCTCCTACACACAACCAAGCATACATGTTGGGAGAGCCATCATCAAATCTGGGCCATGGGGAGTTGAATCCCTGGGCTTGCTCTTTCCCCCATCCCACTTTCATGCCTGCCCCATTTTCATAGTCAGGGCTTGCCTGCCAATCCAAGCCATAGTATATTCCAGAATGGCATGCAGTTTTATCCAGGGGGATCTAGTCCAACAGATCTTACTGATTCCCTGCCCCAAACTTGTTATATGATGAATGGATACCTTCTTTGTGCAACATAGCAAAGAGGTTAAGAGCTCAGGCTCTGATGTCAGATTGCATGTATTTGAACTTGGATAAGAGCCTCTCAGAACTGTTGTGATGATTAAGTGAGATAATGAATATAAAGCACTTAGTATAGTATCTGGCACATGACAAGTGCTCAATAGTTGGTAACCATCACATCATCATTACCATGATCATCATCATGAGCCCTGCTAAGAGGCCTGTTACATATGAACGCCTTCCCCAGGGGCCCTGAGTAGGACAAGGATAAGTTGCTGACTTTTGTGGTCACTCATTCCCTGTCTTCCCCACTGTAGGGCAGTGGCTTTTACCTTGATCCACTGTTTTCAGCACTTAATGTGGGCCTCTCAGGCAGCTGTTCAGTCCACCCTACCAGTAGCTGAAATGCTGGCCAACTGTGTGGCTCTGGGAAGGTATTCTTGGAGCGTTAGGTCAGGAAGCTTCCTCCTCCTGGGACTGGGAGCAGCAGGATTGTTTCCTCATTTCCAGAGCCTGAGCCTTTATGAAATAGGGATATTCTGTGCCAGGGCCAGAGGCATGCATGCCTCTGAATTGTTGTTATTGACAGAAATCTCTGGGGGAAGTGAAGGAGTCTTTACCCATCCTTCAAAATAGTAAGCTAAGACTCCTCTAGGACAACCAAGGCCTAGAAAACATGACCACAGAAGACTGGCCCCACAACTGTTTATCCATTTTCTGTTGGCTAAGCTCAGAGAGGCCTGGGTATTCAGGAAGCTGAAGGTCTCAGGAGACGTGCACCTTCATCTGTAACCCCAGAAGAGGTAGGTGAGTGGAAGAATATCTGCCAGTGTCTCATCCTGCCTGATGGGATTCCTAGTATCAGCCACCTCCACCTCCACCCAAACCTCAAACCACATAGCTGGAACAAGCCTCTAACACTGTTGAATGCTTTGCAGCTTACACCCTGAATCACTTTCATTGACCCGGCATGTTCACTGCTTCACAACCTGTTGTTCATTTTCTTGGCATCAAACTTGTGATTTGTTTCCCACCCTCCTCCCATCTCCCATGTTATCTTATGGCCTAGTCCAATCCCCAGATAAAATATTACATTCAACCCCACCTCTCTAGACTATACTTTTACGTCTTTGACCACAACTAGAACTTTCTGTGGCTACGGTGCCATTGGCTGGGCTGGAAAGCAGTAATCCTGGGGTTCCATCCTGGCTCAGGCTTTCAGGAGCAGTGATCTAGGCAGGTTTGCAGAAGCCTCACAAGTAGGAAGGACCCCAGACCACCAGATAAAGTAGCATATCTTGGTCATCCTAGCAGTGCTAGGAGTGTTCCACCAAGTCATAACCAGCATCCTGCATGTACTTTGAAACTATGATGTTGAGATATATTTGGGCAGCATGCTTATTTACACCTTAGCCCAGATAGTTTGGGTGATCTGCAGAGCAACCATCTTTGGCCACCCCAGAGTAAATTTCCCTGGGACCATCTTCTTTCCTCCGAGCATTTGGATAATGCTGACAAAGATGACTGTGGTCTTGGAGCAGGAGCTCATTTAGAACCTTGTAATTAAAAGATTTCTTAGCTACATGAGCTACTATTACCTTCTATCTACAGTAGTTGGACTTGTCTCCATCTCCAGTGCTACCGCTGATCCAAACTGTCACCATCTGTCTCTTGGACCACTGTGGTAGCTTAACCAACCTCTTCACTGCCACCCTTGAACACCTACAATCTGTTCTCCATAAGTAGCCAGAGTGATCTTTTAAATAGTAATCATACCATACCACTCCACTGTATAAATCCCACCAATGTTTGTGGTTACATTAAAAAAATAGAGTCCTCATCTTTTAAGTTATATATAAAGTATTTATGGAATGAACAGATATGCTGTCTGGATTATGCTTATTAATTCAATGTGTATGGGAGGAGTAGAGGGTACAGGTGAAATGAGATTGGTCATATGTTAATTCTTGAAGCTGCGTGGTAGGTACATGAAGGTTCATCATGTGATTCTTTTTAATTTGTTATATGTTTGAACAATTCCATGATTAGAAGCAAAATAAAACAAAACAACAAAAACAGCAAGCAGCAACAGCAACAAAACCCTCTGAAGACTTCCTACTATACTTAGAACAAAATCAACCCATAACCATGGCCTACAAGGCCCTGCTTAATCTTGCTGATAACCACCTCTCTGACTTTATCTCCCACAACTTCCCGTGTCTGTCTACTTTCCTTTAGCCATATGGGCCTTCTTGCTTTACCTCAAACACCTCAAGATCCACCTCAAGACATGTTCTTTCTACCTGGAATGCCTACCCCCATAGCTACATGGTTTGTTCCTTTTCACTATTCAGCTTCTCTGATCCAATATCCCTTCCTTAGAGAAGCCTTCTCTGAATACCTTTTATTATAGTGAGACACATAGACAGTGAGGCACATAGGTATACTATCTATAGCCCCCTGTAGATATAGACAGATCTCCTCATTTAGATAGTCTTACCTGACTATCCTATCTAAAGTAGCTCCCACCCACTTGTCACTCTAAAGTAGTCTATTCTATTTTCTTATAGAACTTACCACTACCTGAAAACTTAATATTTTTTCTTATTTATTATCTGCCTTCCTGACTAAAATATAAGCTCCAAGAGGGCAGAAACTAATACATATACACTGAGATGCACAATGAATTTTGGTTAACTGAAAAAATGAGTGACTCCCCACATGGAGACTGGTGGATCACCTAGCATGCTTGGGAAGATGAGTGCTCACTTTTGATGCTATGTCCATGTAGAAGAGAGAGATGCCTCCAATACTGGCCAGGGAGTAGTCTTGCCCAGTGTAACTCACAGATACATTGTGCTTACTCTCTGTTCAAATTGATGGCAATGAGGTGTATAAAATGGGAAGTTCTTTGAATAGTGCCTGGCACATAGTAAGTAAGCTCTCAATAAAGGTTAGCTATTATTATCTGAATTAGAAAGAGCCCAGATTTTGAGTTTGCTTATTTATACCCTGCCTCATTCCAGAAAGGACCTGAGACAGTTGGCTTTGAAGTAAATTAGAACTGGGCTTTAATCTTGGCAAACTCAGTTAAAGTCACCAAGTCACTAATGTCGTACTTAAGTGTGTGACCTTGAACTAAACACTTCACCTCTCTGAGCCTTCTTCCTTCTTTTCAAATGTTTAGGTTCAAATTGGTAGAGAAAATAATGGGAAAAGAAAATGTTTTCTTCAGTTCAGAAAAAAACAAAGCAAATCAATATAAACAGAAAACACAAAATAAGGCAGATTTAAGTCCAAACACATCAGTAGTAAAAATATATGTGAAGAGGTTAAATTCACCTGTTAAATCACAAAGGTTCTAGCTAGAGTATAAAAGAAAAATAATAGCTAAAATAAAATGACACAGGAAGGTTGAAAATATAAAGGGATAGAAAATGATATGCCAGACAAATAGCTAATAGAAAGTAAGCATTATTATTAGCAGATGAAATAGCGTTAAAAGGGACAAAGAGGGAAATTTCATATTGATTAAAAGAACCATTCTCCAGGAAGATACAATAGAGGCAGAAAATAATAATATGCACCTAAAAAGTAGTTCTAAAATATATGACAAAAATTACAAAGAAAAGTTGACAATTCCATAATTAAAGCAGGAGACTTTAACACACAACTTTCAAAAATGGAAAGATAACTAGATTAAAAAAATTAAGGATAGAGAGGTGTTGACTAACAATATTAACAAGCTCAATGATGTAAATAGTGGGTATAGACATAAAACTTTGCACCTAGCCGTTAAAAGATACACATTCTTTTCAGAAGCATGTGGAATGTTTATACAAATTGACTGTCTTGATAATTTTTAAAATTTTTTGTTATACTGACCATATTTACTGATTTCAATGCAATAAAATAAAAAGATCAATAATAAAAAAGATAAATATTCATATATTAGGATATTAAAATATTCTAAATAATTAATCAGTTAAGGAGAAAATGAAAATTGCAAATTATCTGGAAGTCAATGATAATGAAAACATGAAAATCTGTGGGAAGCAGCCAAAGCTGTACTCAGAAAAAAGTTATAGCCATAAAGACATTTATCAGTAAACAGGAAGGTTTAAAAATGGGTAGACTAAGCATACAAGTCAAGTAGCTAGAAAAACTTGAGTTTTCAGCTTGAAGTGAAATATCATGGGTAAATCATTACTCTTCCTAATCTGGATATCAGTTCTTTAATTTATGTCCTTAGCAGTGCTAAATTGAATGTTATTGCGTGGCTGCCTTAGCAGTATTCATTATCAATTGGATAAGTAACAGAGATGTAGGGACTCTTTCCTATAAAGCCCACAAGCAATTGATAAAAAAAAGGGGGGGGCTCTCTTTCTCTCTCTGAACAAGAAGGGCATGACTTCAAGCCTAAGTTACTCTTGTAACCTGTGTCAAGAACAGTTATGAATTCTGTTGATTTAAGTGAATTTCACTTCCTTTGATGGAGAAGGGACACATTTTAGTGGTATGATTTGGAGCTTCAGGCTGTAGAGGAAGTGTAAGAATAAGCCCCTCTGGTGCGGAATGTGAAGGCTGCCTCCCAAAGCATGAGTGTTAGGAAAGGCACAGAGTGTCCCTAATGAGTAGAATACTGCATAAGATGTTACAATGCCCCTGAACATGCCATAGAGGTGGGTGGAATGACCTCAGAAATATGACCCTATGGTACGTGGGCAATGTGTAACACTGAACAATTTGGGGAAGGAATGGATATAGAGCTAATTAAGTCTCTTTGGTCCAAAATAACTGAGGAAGTTTAGGCAAAATGTGACAACTGAATCTCAAGTATTCCGTAAAATCATTGCCCATGCAAGTAACCTATAAGAAAATAAATTAGCTACCAAATCCCTAGAATGAATTGATCTTTTCCCTTAGAATAAGATAGACGTAGCCTGGGCAACATATTGATGTCTTGCCCTGGTGAGCCTTACCTGGAATCAGAGAGCATCCATGATGGCACAGGTGTGCTGGGAGGCATTTTTGCTTGGATGCATTCTGCCCATGAGAGAGTTTGAGAGTTGGTTGTTATGGAAACTATTTCAATTGGCAGGAATCAAAAAGTGAGAGGTACTCCTGTCATTATCCAAAGAATACCTTAATTGAAATTTAAAGAACTTTAATAAACATAGAGGGGTCCCTCTGGCTAAAACAGAAGCAGGTAGAATGAGTATGTGGGCTTTTGAGTCCATACATATAATGCTATGAGGGGGTTGCCCCCAGTTTCCCACTTACCTTCCTAATATTTGGAAGGGAGCCCTATCTGACCATTGGCATCTGTTTGGGATTAGTGGCAAGAGCCCAGACGGGTAGATAAGGGCCTTGTTCCCAGATAAGCTAAGAAGCTCGTCCCCATCTGCCGATGGGCAGGTGATGGTGGCTACACATTACCCCAGACATAAAGGAAAAACACTGTGACACTTGTGTAAGGCACCCAAATGACTGTTCAGAGATCAGGTTTTGCTACAACATGTGAAAGCTACTGTACTGCTGGACAGCAATTCTGTATTGAGTAGTGAACTGGTTAGAATGCTTACCACTTTACAAAGTGCAGCTGGAAAGGGGAACGGAAGCTGTACTCATTATGCAATGATTTTCAAAACTCAAGTGGCATCAGCATTGCTTGGAGGAATTGTAAACACAGATGGCTAAGGCCCACTCCAGAATTTCTGATTGAGTAGGACTGGGGTGAGGCCAATAATTTGAATTTCCAGCAAGTTTCCAGGTGAATGCTGATGCTGCTGGCCTAGGGACACACTTTGAGAATCACTGACATAATGCATCATAACAAGCTTTACCCATCAAAGAAGTAGTTAGGATAGGGGATACTCCCAACTCAGAGCAATAATGATGATGATCAGATTAGCTGTTCATTCTCAAAGCCGCTCAAGAAAACAGAACATGGGGATAGATAGTGGGGGGGGGTGTGTGTGACAAATTTTGAGGAAGATCATCAGGCTTTGATAAGAGTGGGCAACTCTTTCCAAAGCACCAGGAATTAGCAAGCCTCCTCCCACAAAACATTGTCCAGTCACCTCAGAGTATGAGCCTTTGGAACTGGAAGATGTTTCTATGGCAATAATGTAGCTAGCATTCTTCAGAGGAGGATGGTGTTTGTGTCTAACTGGAGAATCCAGGGATAGTCCTCCTCGGAGCAATGTTGGGAAATCCAACATGATGACTAACCTGAAGTTAGTTGAGAATGCCCAAGATCCATCTCATGTGACTAGCTGCTGCCTGGTGTGCAGAGACTCCTGATGCCCACCCCTGCCCCAGACTCTCGTAACTCACTGAAGCAGGTGGCAGTACTCTTCTTTGCAAGGGTGCAAAGTGTTCCACTAAGATGCTTGTTCCTCATCATCCTTACTCCTGGTGAGAAAAGAGGGGGTCTTTTCACATCATATGTCACCAACCATTCCTCCCCATCTTCATCTCAGATGAGGAGGAGGCCATTTATCACAATAATGTATTGACATTTTTACAGGAGAGGGAATGGACAGCAATAGAGAGACTTGTTGGTCTGGAGGTACTTCATATGAAGAATGAGAAGTTCCCCTCTTCTCCCAGAGCCAAGAGGCTTTCCTGCTGAACTTGGCCACAAGGAGGCAATAGATCTTGCCATCTCTGACCACAACAATTGGTAGCAGAATAGGGCCAGGCCATGGGGGTGGAAGTGGGGGCAAAGGAGTAACAGAGGAAAGAAAGAGGGGCACCAAGGGATGAAAGCCTTCCAGGCACCCACCTGAGGCAAACTCTATGGACTAAATGAGCATTAATTGGCAACAGTGGAGAAATGGTTTACATCATTTTCTAGATTTCAAATGTGTTTGGGTTGGCCATAAGTAAAAGATTTCTTTTTTAATCCTATAATTAATTCTGCTCTTGCAAGCCGTGATGGATCATAATTGCAGTGTTACATAGATAAAGTGCCAAGTACAGGACCTGGCACAAAACAAGTAACAGAAACTGCCACTTATTAGACACTGACTTTGTGCCAGGCTCAGTACTAAGCACCTTGTTTGCATTATCTCATTTCATCCTTCCAACAATCCTCTGTGGTAGGCTCTAGCATTTTACAAATGAGGAACTAAGGCTCTGAGAGATAAAATGACTTACCCAGGATGACACAGCAAGAAAATTGGCAGTGTTTGGATGGGAAAAAGAAGAGCAAACTAAACCTAAAACAAGGAGAAGGAAGGGAACAATAAAGATTAGAATGGAAATAAATAAAACAGAAAGTAGAAAAACTATAGTGGAAAGCAATGAAACCAAAAGTTGGTTCTTTGAAAAGATAAATAAAATTGACAAACTTTTGGCTAGGTTGATTAAAAAATAAGCAGAGAGGACTCAAATTACTAAAATCATGAAAGAAAGAGGGGAAATCACTGACCTTTTAGATATACAAGAATTATAAGGAAATACTACAGATAACTGTATGCCAACAAATAAGACAACTTAGATGAAATGGACAAATTCCTAGAAAGATACAAACTACCGAAATAGACCTAGGAAGACGTTGATAATCTGAACAGAGCTATAACAAGTAAAGAGAATGAATTAATAACAATAACAACAACTACCCACAAAGAAAAGCCTAGGCCCAGATGGCCTCACTGCTGAATTCTACCACATGTTTAAAGAAGAAATAACATCAATCCTTTGCAAACTTTTCCAAAAAATAAAATACAGAACACTTCCCAACTCATTCTATGACAACAGTATTGCCTTGATAACAAAGCCAGACAAAGGCATCAGAACAGAAGAATACTACAGACCAATATCTTTCAATGAATATAATTATAAAAATTTTCAACAAGATAATAACGAATCTAATTTGGCAGCATTTAAAATGGACTATCCACGATGACACAGTGGGACTTATGTCAAGAGTTCAAGGTTGGTTCAACACATGAAAACCGATCAATGTAATACACCATATAAATATAATGAAGAAGAAGAATTCACATGATTATTTCATAGATGCAGGAATAGCATTTGACTAAAATCCAACACCCTTTCATGATAAAACCATGAAACAAACTAGGAATAGGAGGGAACTTCCTCAACCTGATAAAGGGTATATATGAAAAACCCACATCAAAAGATCTTCTCCTAAGATCAGGAAAAAAACAAGGATGTCTACTTTCACCACTTCTATTCAACATTGTACTGGAAGTTGAAGCCAGGGAAATAATCCAATAAAATAAAATAAAAGGCATCCAAATTAGAAAAACGAAGTAAAACTATCTTTATTTACAGATGACATGACCTTGTTTATAGGAAATCCTATGAAATACACACACACACAGACACACACACACACACACACACACACACACAAGCCTATCAGAGTTAACAAACAAATTCTGCAATGTTGCAGGATACAAGGTCAATATACAAAAATTAATTGTATTTCTATACAATTGTAATCTGAAGTGAAATTAAGAAAATTCTGATAACAACAGTATAAATACTTAGGTATAAATTTAACAAAAGAAGTATAAGACTCGTACGCTGAAAACTGTTAAAACATTGTGGAAACGAATGGAAGAAGACCTAAATGGAATGACATCCCATGTTCAAGAATTGGAAATCTTAATATTATGATAACGGTACTTCCAAATTAATCCCAATCCCTACCAAAATCTCAACTATATATATATTTTTCTGCAGAATGAAACAAGCTGATCCTTACAATCATATGGAAATGCAAGGGACCCAGAATAGTGAAAACAATCTTAAATGAGAAGAAAAAAGTTGGAGGACTCACACTTCCTGATTTCAAAACTTACAACAAAGCTACAATAATCATGGCAGTGTTATACTAACATAAGAATAGACATTGAGATCAATGGGATAGAATTGAGAGTCCAGAAATAAACCCTTGCATTTATGGTCAATCAATTTTCAACAAGAGTGCCAAGGCTATTCAATGGGGGAAAGAAAGTTTCTAGCAAATAACGCTGGAACAACTGGAAATCCACATGCAAAAGAATGAAGTTGAATCCCTACCTCACAACATATGCACAAATTAACTCCAAATGCATCATAGACCTGAATGTAAAAGCAAAAAGTATAAAACTGTTAGAAGAAAACCTAAGAGTTAATCTCCATAGCCTTAGATATGATACCAAAAGCACAAGTGACAAAATAAAACATAGATAAGTTGGACTTCATAAAAATTAAAAACTGTTTTGATTCAAAGTGTAACAGCAAGGAAGTGAAAGGATAGCACACAGAATGGGAGAAAATATTTGCAAATCTGATAAGGGATTTGTATCTAGAATATATAATGAACTCTTACAACATAATAATAAAAAATTAAATAACCCAATTAAAAATTTGGCAAAGGAATTGAATAAACATTTCTCCAAAGAAGAGTCACAAATGGTCAATAAGCACATGAAAAGATGTTCAACATGTTAGCCATTATGGAAATGAAAATCAAAAGCACAATGAGAGGGCTTCCCTGGTGGCGCAGTGGTTGAGAGTCCGCCTGCCGATGCAGAGGACGCGGGTTCGTGCCCCGGCCCGGGAAGATCCCACATGCCACGGAGCGACTGGGCCCGTGAGCCATGGCCACTGGGCCTGCGTGTCTGGAGCCTGTGCTCCTCAACGGGAGAGGCCAGAGCAGTGAGAGGCCTGCGTACTGCAAAAAAAAAAAAAAGCACAATGAGATACCACTTCATACCCACTAGGATTGCTATAATCAAAAAGACAAATAATAACAAGCGTTGGTGAAGATGTGGGGAAATTGGAATCCTCATCCACTACTGGTTGGAATGTAAAATGGTGCCGCCACTGTGGGAAACAGTCTGGTGGTCTCTCAAATAGTTTAAATTACCATATAACTCAGGAGTTCCATACTATATAACCCAGCAATTCCATTCCTAGCAAATGAAAACATGTCCACAGAAAAATTGTACACAAATGTTCATACAGCAGTATTTGTAATAGACAAAAGTGGAAACAGTCAAAATGCCCAATAACTGTTGAATAGATACATAAAATACAGAATATTCATATAATAGAATATTATTTTGCAATCAAAAGAAATAAAATACTGATAGATGCTACAACATGGATGAACCTGGTAAACATTAAGCTAAGTGAAAGAAGCCAGACACAAAAGGCCACATATTGTATGATTCCATTTATATGAAATTTCCGGAATAGGCAAATCTATAGAGACAGAACACAGATAGGTGGTTGCCAGGAGCTGGAGGGGTGACAAGGACTTTCTCCTTGACCACACTTTAGTCAGGCTCCTTTAAGCCCTTTTCTTGACTAGATCTTATCCTTGGGCCTTGCTCTCAGGCCTGCATAGCTCAGTTTTAGCAAGAATCCCCCACTCTCAATAACTGATCACCCTCGATATCAAATTCCTCAGCGCCCATTATCCCCCAGGTGATATCTGATTACCCTTGCCTGCCTTCAACAAGAATCCTGTTAGATCAGTTTAGCAAGAATCCTCTTATCCCTGACATCTCCTTTTAGTAATTTTCCATTCATCAGCCCCCCTCTGCAACTTGTTCCTTGGCTATAAACCGCCACTTGTCCTTGCTATATTTGGAATTGAGCCCAGTTCTATACTGAGATCTGGTTTCCCTTATTGCAATAATTCCTGAATAAAATCTGTTTTTAACCGCTTTAACTACCGTCTGGTCTGGTGTTCTTTCACAGGGGTTGGGGAATGAGGACTGGTTGCTTACAGGTATGGAGTTTCTTTTTGAAGTGATGAAAATGTTCTAAAATTGATTGTTGCACAATTCTACATACAGACTAAAAAACATTTCATTGTATATTTTAACAGATGAATTGTATGGTATGTGAATTATATCTCAATAAAGATGTTAAAAAGATTGTCAGTATCTGGATTGGAATCCAGGTCTAGCTAACTCTAAAGCTCACCCTCTTCACAAGGCTGTTCTGCCTCCCCAGGATGTGCTCCATAAATGCACTGCTGTCATTAGGGCTACTGTTCTGATGACTCAGCAGAGGGAAGAGTTCATGACTGAGAAGGCCACCTTGGTACGGCTTCGGAAGTCTGTGGACTTGAGCGGTAACTAGCACAGCTGCCCAAGAGCAGTCCTGCATTCCCAGGGATTCTACCATCAGATTCGAATGATGAGGGGAAGCCAGAACTGCTGACTGACGACCATCAGCCTGGGAGCACACAGCCCTCCAGTGACTTCCCATTTCAGGACCTGAGAAACGTCACTGGGCTGGGGCCTGCCTGTAGTTTACAAGCCTCCCAGCACCAGATGCAGGCCAGCCCCTATTCTCACTGGGCACTGACAGAGTTCCAGGACCAGCCACCACAGTCCTAGAAGTGACTGAAGGCAGAAGGGGTCTTAGGCACAACATCACCCTAAATAGGTGGCCCCATTTTGCAGACAAGGAATCTGAGACACAGAGAGGTTAAGCACCTCATCCAAGTTTGCAGAGCTAAGGAAGCCATAGAACTAGGTTTTAATTCTGGCGGTCTGGACTCAAAGCCCTTTTGCTCTCAGCCACTTCTCTAACATCTACATCTCTGATAGGGTACCACTTACATGGTGGCCCCATTTGGGAAGGAGCTTCAAAAAAGGTGCAAATGCCCTTTTGTACTGCTCACTAAGTCCAAGTGTGAAGACAGCCAGAGGGTGTAACAGGACACCAGAGGCAACCTCAGGGATTCCACTACCCACAAGGAGGACCAGCGACCCACCCACCTTCCCACAGATTATTGACTCAGAGCAGCCCATTCCACAGCCCCTATCTGCTATAATTATGACCGTCTGCCTCTGCCATTGGCCCATCCCACCTGGCTCCGTTGTGAAGCCAGCTGCAGTGGGTCAGAGCTCAGAGGGAACTCAGAGGGATATCACATGCCAGTCCTCTAGCCCAGAGCATCACCTAGCAACAAGCACACCGGTCTGCAGATTTTAGTTTTCCTCATCCCTGGGGGCCCGGCAGCCCACCAGAGGGCACCCAATTATTTAATTGAGTGATGTACTAGCGGTAGGGGGGGTCTCCAGAGGTTTTAGCCCACCTCAAGCTAACTTCACTAGGCAAACCCAGAGAAATTCTGTCTTTTGTCCCCTGCCCCTCCCCCACACCCACAGGTGAGCACCTGAGGACTCCAGGCCTAGGATAACTCTTTTTAGTAGCTGCCTTATTCTGGTATATTGGCAAGCACAGGTGTGCAAGATATAGCCAATTCCTTATTTTCATTAAATCAACCCAAATCTGACTTTTACTCTCACCTCCTGGACTCTTGGGAAATTTAATCTCAGTTATTACCAGATATTTTCCCCCACCACAGAGTTAGGCAAATCTTGGGGTCAAAAGTGGAGCAAAAGCTTTGGTGAGACTCCTCCTCTCACCAGTCATTGGTTCAGTTTACAGCCAGCCCCTGTTCTGATTGGTCATTGCCTCATTCTGACTGGTTGGACAGTGTGCCCTTTGTTCAATATTTGACCACTGCCCTGGGGCTACAGGAAGCAGGTGAAATTCCAGCTTCCTTAGTTTGGTCCCAAGATTTTCCTGATCCTGCTTCCTGTCAGTATTCCCAGCCTCATCTCTTGCCATACCCCCCTCCCCGGCACTTTATGTTCCAGAACACTACACTACGAAGAGCCGCTTGGCTGTGGCGTGCTGCTCTCACCCCGCCTCACCCCCATTTTTGCTCTAGCTGTTACCTCTGCCCGGATGGCCTCAGCTCAGGGACACCCCTCTTCTGGGAAGTTTTCTGTCTGCCAGTCTGCTCAAGGGGATCCTTCTCCATGTCCCCACTCCTCTTTGCTTCCTTCTATCATTACACCAATTGAGGAATATTGTACTTGTCCGTTTCCATTGTATGTCTCTCCCACAGGTCTGAGAGCTCCATTCTATTTGCCTCTGTAACCTCAGCACCTGGCTTAGGACCTGGCACGATGAGTTTTGAGAACTAAATGAATGAATGATTGAATGGAATAAATCAGGGTGATGGGACAGAGTTGAAGTCTGAAGAAGTTGAGGAGAAACCCATAGTAATATGCCATGAATGAAGTTGTTCAATGCGGCCAGGAGGAATTTTTCTCCCTGCACCCTTCCTGGGCCCTGAACATACCAGGCTGGGATAACCAGAGGGGACATTTTGTGATGCAACCCAAGGGGGAGAAGATCAATACGAGATTCTTTTAGCAGCATTACACACAGAGGGCAAGCTAAGAGGTGGTCACTCTTATCAGTGTGAAAGGCCTGATTGTCTTGTAATTTCTTGACCCTGAAGCTGGACCAGTGAGGAATGCTTTCCTTCATTTCCCTTTCTACCTGCAAGGGCCCAAAGCCCTTTCTAGCTCCACTCAGGGGCAAGCTAGATACAACAGTATGGATGACACCCCAACCAAGCCTAAGGCAAAGGAGGAGAAGAGATGGGGTCTTGAGGGGACAGGGAGTTAAAAAGGCCAAGGAGCCTGGGTTGGGGGGTGGGAAGAGCGGGGGTCCCAGAAGAGAGGTTCCTTGAGACACCAAGAGAGGGCAACTCTGTGGGTGGCCCTGAAAGGGGAGAACAAAGGCCTGCTGAGGCCATTGATTCAAACGGAGGAGCTAATCCCAGAGCAGGGAGGAGGGGGGACTCTCCAGATTGCAATAGGCAACAGAGCTGTGAGTAAAGACCTATTTTTCACATTGTTCTGGATTCTGTGAATGTGATGGAGCAGGTAATAGTAAGACTCCACCCCCATTAAAGGGCTATACTAGCCCACTCTTCTGATGTTAAAGAGTATAATAATGGGGTTACATGGTGTGTGTCACGAAGTCAGGGGATGGGCCCCGTCCAGGATTGTTGAAGTGTGACACAGAGTCTAGCTGCCCCCCAAAACAAAGCATACTGAAGAACTGAATCCAGGAGTGGCCCCTAAATTGTTAGTAGAATGGTCTGGGGGCTGAGGAGACAAAGTGGACCCAGACCAGGTAGGAATGGTGCTGGGGAGCTCCTTCCAGTAGGAGCTGTGACCTTGGCACTAAAATCTTTGAAGGAGGGTCACATTTGGGAATGGATGCTTCACTAAGGATCTGGGAGTCTATTTGTGTTGGGAATTTTTCTAGGCTGGTTCAAGCCTAAGATTTCCCTCAGGACATCGGACATAGACACAATTTTTAGAGGCAATCGGTTTACTTCTGGAGAGATGAGTCCCTCCATATTCCTTGAGTAATATGGTACAATTGGTTGGAAGAGCCAAGCAGACATTGGAGCCAGTAGGATACAGGGGCCTGAGATAGATGATAGAGCAAGGGATGCAGCCTGTGGTGGATACTACCAGCTACCAAAAGCTCTGAAGTTGGTTGGCCTTTTGTGGGGTGGGTGTGCTGTAGGGGGCAGGGGGCAGCAGACCACCTCATGAGGAAAGAGTTTTGAGGAGTGGCTTAGACGTGCTAGAGAATTCATATTTTTAAAAAGAAATGTCTTGGGGCTTCCCTGGTGGGGCAGTGGTTGAGAGTCTGCCTGCCGATGCAGGGGACGCAGGTTCATGCCCCGGTCCGGGGGGATCCCATGTGCCGTGGAGCGGCTGGGCCCGTGAGCCATGGCCGCTAAGCCTGCGCGTCCGGAGCCCGTGCTCCGCAACGGGAGAGGCCACAACTGTGAGAGGCCCACATACCGCAAAAAAAATAAAAAATAAAAAAAAAAGAAATGTCTTGTACAGAGAAAGACAAATATCATATGATATCATTTATATGTGGAATCTTAAAAAATGATACAAATGAACTCATTTGTAAAGCAGAAACAGACTCACAGACATAGAAAACAAACTTATGGTTACCAAAGGGGAAGGGGGGGTTGGGATGAATTAGGAATTTGGGATTAACTGATACACACTACTGTATATAAAATAGATATACAACAAAGACCTACGATATAGCACGAGGAACTATATTCAATATCTTGTAATAACCTATAATGGAAAAGAATTTGAAAACGAATATATATATATACACACACGTATAACTGAATCACTTTGCTGTACACCTGAAACATTGTATTTACTTATTGTGGTTGCGCTGCAGCTTGTGGGATCTTGGTTCCCTGACCAGGGATCAAACCTGGGCCCATGGCAGTGAAAATGCCAAGTATACACCTGAAACATTGTAAATCAACTCTACTTCAATAAAAAAAATTAAATTAAATTAAATTTAAAAAGAGATATCTTGAAGACTATGCCAAGGAGGCACATTAGAAAGCTTACAGGGTCTCATCCTTATGAGAGTACATGGATTGAAAGTACGAAGTCCTTCAGCCATGGTTGGTGGTTGATTTTAGTGTAAGTCCTTTGGAAAAGAGAAAGTGCTGGGGAAGCACATGTCAAGTTCTTGGCCAAAGAGGATCCAAAGTTCTATTTTTTGGACAAGATTAAACTCCTATTTATATAAGGCAGTAGGAAAGGGAGCCTAAAAGCCCTGCAAAGAATCAAGCATGGATCAAAACTGCTGACCAGAGTCTCTCAAAGCCAGTCTTCAGGAGATAATCTTGGGGCTGCACAGCTGGCTTAAGGTATTTGACCACTGCAACACCAACTCTGAAATCTCAGAGGCTTAACATAATGGAAGTGTACTGCTAGCTCACATCAGTCCAATGCGGTCTGCAGAGGTAGGGGTGCTCTTCTCCCTGTTGTCATTCAGAGATCCATGTAGTCCCTGGTTGGGCAGTTGGTTCCCAGCAAAAACTTTATACTGTGGAAGGGAAGCGCAAATCTTTGGTGGACAGCTGGCTGTCTCACAACCCACTGGAATTATTCCTGTCGATACAATTACTTGACCTTGTGAGACTGAAGTGGAGGTTATTATGAGTGATTAGATGTAGGCTGGAGCAACTGAGCCTACTTTTTCGGCCCAAACTCAAGTTTTGGCGGTTGATGCAGAAGTAGCTATAGGGAGGAGTATGGAATTGTTGGCAGCTACACGAAGAACAGTGAGGGTTAGAAACCCCCCAAGCCTTACCTTAGATAGGGAGAAAGCTCCCAGCCAATCTGAAGAGGCCCCAGGCTGGGTAGCACGGGACTCACTCCTGTGTGAATTATCCAAGACACTCTGGAATAGGTTTCCAGCAAATTCAGGCCCTGTTCCCCAAGGCAGTGAGGCTGCAGATAAAGGTGAAAATAAAGACAGAGCCATGACGATCATTTCATGGGCAATATCTGACCCAAGTAGAGTGGCCACTGTTGGCCATCTACTACCCAACATCCCCTCCTCCACCACATGTCCTTCCTAACAGGTCTGGTGCTCTGGTAGTGGAAGTGGGAATATACTCTGGGGGAGAGGCTGGTTCATGTCAGGGATGGAGCCATGCTACTGGAGTTGGAGGCTCCCTTGATCTGGTGTGTGTGACATGGGATGTTACCAAAGGCAGCCTGCAACAATGTTGCTGGGATAGAGTCAGGATTGTTGAGAGGTCATAGGTTGGAAAATAAGAAAAAGTATTAGAGCCAAAAGATGAGGTGAAGTTAGAACCAGGAGGGTAAACAATGAAGACTTTAGCTTGGAGAGTTGAAGGTAGGACAAGGTAGGGTATGAGGCCTGGGTGAAGGTAGGTCATTACAAACTGAGGCTGAGCAGGGATGATACGTTCCAGTGCCCCACTTAGGGGTTTCTCTGAGCTGCCTCACTGTGAAGCAAGTTTGAGGGGCTCACCACAGCAGTGTGGCATGTAACAGTAGTGTAGACAGACTAGAGGCTGAGAGGACTCTGAAAAAACCTCTGTAAACACCTAAACTGACTCCAGCCCACAACTATTGAATAACTGCTGTGGCACTAGGCGGGAGTGGGCTGTGGTGACTGACCAGTTTCTAAACACCCTGCCTGTTTGGCAGGGGTGGGGCGGGGGTGGAGGGAGTACTGTTGAGATAGTTGGGAAGCAGTCCAGAAGCCAAAGAGAGTTCCCTTTCCAGCTCCCTCACAGATATAGGCACAGTCACGTGACCTAAACACGGCCAGTCAGATAATTCTACCAACGGCAAGAGATTATTTGTGTTGACTACAGCAGAACTGAGAATCTGCTGGCACAGGGATGAGTGTCCAGAGGTGGAGTGTTAGTGACAGCACGTAGCAGTCTGCTCCCAGGGAGAGATCTTGGCTGGACCTCATCTTTCTTGTTCAATGATTAGATCTCAGTCGTCTAGATGATTCTCTGAGCTGTATCCTTCCCATATGAGGAAGCTAGCTGGGACTATTTGTGGTATGTGTAATCCATAACTCTGATCCGATGCCTAGTCTTCTCAGGATGCGTGAGATCCAGTTCTGGCCCTCATGGAGCTTGCAGTATAGCTTCTGCTTTTAATGCTTTTGGAAACAAAATGTGTGATGAAGAACTAAATATGGTGTGGATGAGGAGAGAGACAAGGACCATGAAAGCCTTTAGGAACAGTTCAAGGTGATGTTAGAGAAACAGCAGGTGACTAAATATCTAGTGAATTCTACAAATGTCACCGTCTGTGCCAGCTCAGAACAGAGAGGTCAGGAGGCTGGTAAGGTCAGGGAAGTGATGAGGTGGGATCTCATTTGGGTCATAGGAGCTGGGAAGATTCGGCAGAAGCCGAAGGGATGCACTGGGAGGCTGCCTGCTCTCCCAGCAGCACAGGCCACGCTGGAGGTCGGAAAGCAGTGACACCCAAAATCATCCCTTAAATATTCTCTAGTCCTGCCCATAGGACTCTTGCACACAGCATCTCTTTTAGGCTTTACAATACCATCGTGAGGGAGGTCGACAGGGCTTTCCATTATTCCTTCCTCCCAGATGAGGAACTCAAGATTCAGAGCAGTCAAGTGATTTGTCTAAGGCCACAGAGCTGTAGAACCACAGGGTGGCAAGTAAGCATTCAACGTGTTGTTTCAACAACGTGCCAGTGGATGAGTTAAGCCCATGTTCTATTTGCACACCGCTAGGATAAGAGTTCAATTTCCCCCTTGGTCAGTTCAGACTTCCAGAAAGTTCTTCCTCATGTTGAGCTGAAATGAGTGTCCTGTTAATCCACCAGCACCAAAGAACTGATTCACAGCAGAGCCAGGACTGGAACTCATGTCTGTTGACTCCCAGTCCACACCCTTTCAATTGTCTTCACTGCAAACTGCCTATGGCCTTGTCCCCTCCCTTGTTGCCCCTCCTTCTGCCTAGAATGTGGGTAACAGCTGGCCCTTGCCAGGAGGAAGTAAGTGGGAAAGACCAGAAGTTGATAGGGCAGGAGGAGGCTGGGGAGTGAGGCGGCCAGCAGGGCGGCCTGGCCTCTGGTTGGCTCCATCGCCCTGAAAACAATTTGCTTGTCTGGCATGCTAATTTGCTTTATGTCTTCTCTTATTAATCACATTGTTTTGCACAGGCCTGTGAGCTTCAAATGTGTTTGTTATGACTGCAATTATGTGTGACTGACCACGGAACCAGCAGTCTGGAAGCGGGATTTCCTCCCTCTCTTGGACTCCCAGATCCCAGGGGCCCCTCTCTTGCAGGCCCAGCTTGTTCCTCTTTGCCAGACTGTGGAGGGGAGTGAGGTTCCCACTTTCTTCCTCTGTGGGCCTGAGGCTTTGTCCGAGGGCTTCTTTAGGTAAGACTCAAAAGGAGGGAAGGAGGGCTTCCCTGGTGGCGCAGTGGTTGAGAGTCCGCCTGCCGATGCAGGGGACGCGGGTTCGTGCCCCGGTCCGGGAAGATCCCACATGCCACGGAGCGGCTAGGCCCGTGAGCCATGGCCGCTGAGCCTGCGTGTCCGGAGCCTGTGCTCCGCAACGGGAGAGGCCACAACAGTGAGAGGCCCGCGTGCCGCAAAAAAAAAAAAAAAACAAAAGGACGGAAGGAAAGAAACTCCATCTCGCGTCCAGTGTACACCTGCCCCTTCCAGGAACGCAGGAAGAGAGCAGTGGTGGACACAGAGGAGATGGGATGACCAAGCTTGAAAAACGTGACAGAGCGGCCCCCAACACACTTCTGCTTGTCAGCAAAATGATGAGGGTTTGAATGGGAAATGGAGTGCCTTCCAACTGCAAAGAGCTTAATAGCAACCAGCTCAAAATCCTGTGAGTCTACTGAGGGCCCCGCTCTTTGGAAAACGCCGGACGGGGTCTATTAGTTTTAAATGTCAACTAGATGGAGGCTATAACAGGGAGAAGGATGCAGCTCCTCTTCCTGCAAGCCCAGATGAGGTTCCACACACTCAGGGGCAGGGGCCCACAGGCCCAGCCCTCTTGGCTCCTTCCTGCCTTTCCCAAGGTGCCCACCAGGACCATACTGGTGCCAGGAGCCAGGTCAGTCTCCTGCCTGGGTCATCTCACCGAGGCAGGTCAGCAGCACATCTGGTTTCCATTAGCCCTTCTCCCCCTTCCCCCTGTCCACTTCCCACTGTCTCATTGTGTCTCATTGGTGACAGGCTGCTGGAGGTGTCTTGACAAAAGCTCGTGGAGGGATTCTCAGTATGTGTTGTCCCTCTGCTTGGTGTGCCGGTTTCCTTGGACCCTCTGGGGTCTTTTGATAGTTAGTCAGTTCATCTGTCTGTCAGTCAGCCTGTCAATCGACTGTCCGTCTCTATTAGCCAGCAAGACAGTCTGTCAGTCAATTAGACAACCAGACAGCCCATCTGTCTGTCAACCGGCCCTGGCCAGCTAGGCAATCAACCAGTCAATCTGTCCATCTGTCTGTCAGTCAGTCAGTTGTTTTAAGAGGGGACACAGACCATAGGAAGGGCACATGTCACACCATGTGGCAGAGGGAGAGCAGGGCTACCTTCATCAGCCTAGTGTGTTGTGAAGGCATCCATGATGAAGAGGTGGCAGTAGGGAGGTGGTCAGAATGGGGTAGGGCTAATTTGGGAAGACCTCCTAGAAGAACAGCATTTGAAGGGGCCCAGGAAGCCTTGGCTGGATTGGGATTTTCAGCCCAATTCCTAACTCCAATGGAAGCAGCTCAGGCTTTGATCCTGAACTAAGGGGTTGGGGGCTGGGAACTGAGGATTTGCTGGTGCCATGAAGAGAGCGCTACTCCCAGCTTGGTCTCTGATTAGCTGTGGGACCTTGAACACATTCAAGTAGCAGCTCTTCATCTGTACCACTAGGGGACAAGTGGGTGGCAGCGGACCAGATGAGCTCTAAAGGCCCTCCCAGACCTGCTGTGCCCTGGTTCTTTCTCTGCTTCATGTCTGGGAGAAGGACGGACTGGGATCCTGAGGCTTAGGCTCTCAACTTGGGCTTCTGGCCTGGATCAGTTTTCTGGACACAGGCCCTCCAAACGGAGGACACCAATCCTCACAGAAATATGGACAGACATCCAGACACATAGATGCGCAGGCAAAGATCCCAGGCTAGGGCACCCTTCAGCTAAACAAACCACCGTGGTTGATCTGCCCGAGGGTAGGTTTATTGGAGGCAGTCATTCCCAGGTTGGGGTGTTGTGGAAGGGTGAGCAGTTTCTGGAACTGGTCAGGAAAGACTGTTCGGAGGAAGTAGATTTTCACGAGGGTTGTGAAGGAGAAGGTAAGAGGCTTGGCAGGGAGAAAGCGAGAAGTGGTGTCAGGACTCCAGATCTCGTCCCTCCTTCCCAAGCCATCGCTTCTCTTTGCCTCCATATACCCTCTCCCAGAGCCTGGCCCACAGTAAGCACTCAATAAATGTCAGCTGAAAGGAATGATGGTAGTATCTTCACTTCACACAGGAGGATTTTTGCGGCTCAGAGAGGTGAAGTCACTTACCCAGGACCACACGGCCAGTTTGTGGCAGAGGTGGATTTCAAAGCCGAAGCCTGGGCTGAAATTTGTGCCTTAAAAATATCTCCAGAGGCTCTGTGAGGGATTGCCTAAAGTGAGAGAGACTGGAGCCAACGCCACCACTTGGGAGGCTGTTGCAACTGCCGGGGCATGAAGATGCCGGCTGGAACCCAGGGGAGCCACTTTGCCCAGTCAGGCTGTCATTTGGGAGCCCCTGAGGAGCTGGCCTGGCCCAGGGAAGAGCTGTTCTTTCCATCAGTGGGGCTGGGGAGGTTAATGGCATTCCCAGGAAGGGCCAGGGATTAGGGGATCCTGCACTGCAAAACCAAATTCTTTCACCTCTAGTGAGTTTTCCAGAGTTTCCCCCCTCTGCCCCCCAGTGCCTGGCCCCAGGAAAAAAGAGGGGGGATGGGCTGAGACCTCCGGCTCCCCAGTCCCCCCCACCAGGCTGGAGGAGAGTGCGGCCCCCCACCAGGCTGGCCCTGGTCCCGGCTGTGGCTGTTCCGGTGCAAGCTGTGGGAAAGGAGGAAGGCCTCAGCACGCTAGCTGGGGTGCAGCAGGGGCGGACAAAGAGGAGGGGGCAGGGACCCTTCAGAGGGTGGACAATTAGAGGGAAGGCACATTCCAGGGGAATCCACATCTGGGATGAGCCTGAGCCGGGGCCAGCCCTGTAATCCATTGCAGATGTGACGGCCGGCAGCAGATGTGGGCAGGACCTCCCTCATGGGCGGCTGGGAGGGGGTGAGAGGCTTGCAGGGGTGGGGAGATGAAGAACAGCTCTCAGACACCAGTAGGCAGCTCCTCTTGAGAGGCTGCTACCTGGCTGTAATTCCACACACGGCGCATTGCTCATGGCAATGCAGCCAATCTGAGTAGCCACAGCTGGCCCAGGGCCCCTTGCCTCAGCTAAGTGTTTCTGGGAGCAGAGCTTGGGCCAGTAGGCCACCAGCTCCCAGGCTGGGCTTCTCTGCACCCCAAGAGGGCTTTGTTTTCAGGTATCATTTGCTGGGCAGCAGCAGTTTTGACGGCCTCAGACCTGAGGAGGCAGGAATTTGGACTCTGAGGTTGGACTCAGATCAGTTCCAGCGCATTCATTCATCCTCCGGGGACTCCGGGGCTGGCATCGCCAGGAGGAAGCCTAAAGGGCTTGTTGGTGCCAGGACGTGCTGCTCTTCTTGGACCCAAGTGGGCAGGGCTAGATAATGTCTAGTCCTCTGTGCCAGCCACGTGACCTGGCAGTGCCCTGTGGGAAGGAAGGGGGAACTCAATAAGGGCTCCCTTGTTGGTTGGTTTTGTGAAGACCAGCTAGAGGTCTAGGGGGTGGATAGAAGGAGTTCACGGGGTATGAGGCAGAATATCCCTGGTGTCTGAGAAGGAACCTGTAACTGCTCCAGCACCTGGCATGTTTGGCACGATACTTGCAATCAGAGAATCATCCTTTCAGAATGGCAGAATGGGGAACTTCCCCTGGTCTATCCCAACCCCAGCGTATCACAGAAAGAGAATGAAGGCTCCAACAGAGGCACAGGCTTGCCTCAGGTTAGGGAGCCAGTGGCAGAGCTGAGCCAAAAAGGCAAGGCTCCTGATTCCCAGGGAAGTGCTGTTTTCCACAGCCCTGGGCTGCTCGGTGGAATGAATGGGTGAGTAAGTGCGTGGATGAATGAATGGAAAGGCTTGGCTGCTAAGATGGAGCTGTGGCCTGGCCAAAGGTTTGTAGGCACAGGGGGTATATCCATTTCCAGCTTCTCAGCCATGTACTGCTTGCCTGAAATAAACAGGAATCCACCTTGCCCCTTACCTCTCAACCGTGTCTCCCCACAGGCTCCAAAGAAGAAGAAGGATTCACCCCAGGTCACCCACCAAGCCAAGGGCAGGGGCAGGATGCAAAGCCAGGTGTCCCTTGAGCCCCCACTTCTCACCTCTCTGCCAGAGCTGAAGACAACTTCCATCCATTTCACAGGCAAGGAAACCGGAGACAGGCCCAGAGGGGGCGCAAGACGGATTACAGGATGAGCTTTAAATCAGGCCTGGCAGGACACTACACGCAATGGATTCCTGTTGGCAGGAGCAGCATTCGTGGCCCCTGTGGGTCCAGACAGCCCCCAGAGCGATGTCTCTCCAGACTAACGACAGGTGGCAGTAGAGGACCATGGTAGGCAGCCTAGGCCTTGCCTCTTGGCTTGCCCAGCCGCCTTCCTCAGGCCCAAAGTTGGCTTGATTGGTACCCTAGGTGTGGGGGGGGGCCCTGTGGCAGAGTGGCCAGGCTGAGGGGCCTGGGACACCCGGAGCTGGGATAAATGGCAGCATCCTCAGCAATGGTAAAAGGCAGGACAGAACATCTGAGAGGGAGGAAGTTGGGGGTGGGGGCTGGACAGAGCCAGAGAGGGAGAGGGAACTGCAGAGAAAGTGGAGGGGGAGGGAGAGGGACAGAGAGACAGAGAAATGTGTTGACGGTTCAGGGAGGACAAGGATGTGCAGAGACTCCATGGGATATATCCACACACATATGCTAAAATCAAGGAACTTTCCACCTGGAAGTACCTTTAGAGGCCACTTAGTCCCAACCTGCCATCTGACGCACGGGAATACTGAGCCTCAGAGACGATGTGATTTACTTGAGATCTCACACAAGCGAAGTTTTGATAAGCAGAGACTAGTCCCAGCCCGGCTCTTCCCCCGATTCCCGGACTTCAGCTCTTTTGTCTGAAGGCCTCCTTGGACAGTATACATGACAACTTCTCTTGGGATCTACCCAACATTTGCCACAAAATGGGGGGAGACCTAGAAAAGAAGACAGATACACAGTCAGAGGCAGAGGGAGGCGCTTCCCCACTGGCCTGCCCTCCAGTGAGGCTAGGCAGCCAGCTGACTGTGAGGGGCACTCAATCCTCTGTATTGGACCGTCCTGCCTTCCTCAGCCCAAGCCTAATCCACCCTAGAGCAGGGACCAGGTACATGAAAAAGGGGCCCACATTGGATCCCAGAGCTGGGGAAAAGAGGCCTGAATTTTCTTCTACTGCTGCTCCTTCTCACGGTAAGATCACTGCCCAATTTCACCACACAGTGTGGACACTTCATTTCCTGACCAGAACACAAGCCCTGCCATTTCAGGCCTGCTGGTCCAAGATAAGACATCCGTGCTAGTCATCATCAGCC
The DNA here is from genome assembly GCF_005190385.1 of Monodon monoceros. Lineage (NCBI taxonomy): Eukaryota > Metazoa > Chordata > Mammalia > Artiodactyla > Monodontidae > Monodon > Monodon monoceros. The sequence continues at coordinate 57,862,025 of NW_021703779.1, read as the reverse complement.
CTAGTGACCATATTTTTCAAACTAAAAAATCAGGCCAGATTGTCTAATGTATCATCTGATCACAGAACAGAATATTTACAATGAAGCTTGTCCCCGGAAATCTGGGCCATCTGGTTACTGTCCCGTTACTCCACCCATTGGCTTCCCCTTCACACAGGGGCTTGGAGATGCCCCCAGCTGTTAGCCAGACCCTGGGGCTGAGAAGTGAGGAAGGGGAAAGAGCTAACGTACACTGAGCTCTTGCCATGTGTCAGGCATTTTCTCTCCATTATCTCATCTACTTCCTATGACAACCTTAGGAGGTGGGTACTCTTAGAATCCTCATTACAATCTCAGACAGCTGGACTTGCTCACCCAAGGACACACAAGTATACCCAGTCAGGCACAGAGCAGGCACCATGACCTCACTGTGATGAGCTGATCTCCTCAGTAGAGGAAGCCCTTCCAAGGAGTAAAAGGAAGCGTGGAGCAGAAACTCCACCCTGAAAACTCCTGTGAACTTGGGATGCATGAACAGAAGTAAAGAGACCAAATGAAGTAGGGAATGGCCTTTCTCTTCTCTGCCCTCCGGAATCCGTGTCCAGTTCTGGTCCCCATACGTTGGGGGCACACTGCTGCATGTCTGCATGGCAGTGAGGAGGTTGGGGAGGGGCTTGAAGCTCACTTCCGTGAGGAGCAGCTGGAGGAACTAGGGCTATTAAGCCTGGAGGTGTGACCTCAGAGACTTTAGACCACACAAGAAGTGGGCATGTTCTGCCTGGCCCCAGGGGACTGAGATAAGAGGTGGTAGTTATAGGGAGGCAGATGTGGACTCAGTACCAAGAAGAAATTTCTCAGAGTCCAAGCTATTCTTTCAGAAAATTGGCTGCCTTGAGAGAGAGTGAGCTCTCCACTACTGGTGGTGCACCAACACGGTTGAGCTGAGCACTTAGTAGAAAGGCTGCAGAGAAGATGTGAATTTGGGATGAGAGGTTAGATTCAATGCCCCCTAAGTTTGCTGCAGCCCTGAAACTCCATGAATCTGTGATTCTGCAATGGTTGGATCTCTCTAAGGGCTCCACCCCCGTGGATATCCCATAACTTCCCTCCAATTTTTTCCAGTGCTTTATATCTTTTTAAACCAGAACGTCATTCCTTAGGTCTCACCTAAATTCCTCTTACTGGAATCACTCTGAATTCCATACAGGACTGGCTGCCAAGAAGGGAGGGGTGGAGAAAGCTGCAATGCAAGGCCACCAGAGACCTAGAGGAGAATCATTCTCCAATAGCAAACATTAAGCAGACAGATGGCCAAAGATGAATGGGGGGGGCGGGGATTCAGAAAACATTATAGCTGAGATGTCAAGGTACTTTTTCTTTAATGATGTTATCTTTCCTGATTGATTTTGTGATTCAAGTTGCTGACACTTGAAAAGTGGTGGGAGTGGTGAGTTGCTCACGTCTTCATTATTTGGAATATGACATTTACCAACCGCTCGAGGTAATGCTGAACATTTTCCTGCTAATGTCAGGAAATCCTTTGTTAGGGCTAATCTAGATGTCAACTATAGGACCACCAGACCACTGTTAAACATGAAGTTTGCATAATGTTCTATCGAGTGAGAAGTGCAGATTATCAGGTGGCTGGAAGGGGCAAGAGACTGATGATGGTCCTGGTTTGTCCTGCTAAGACCACAGGGACGTCCTGGACTAAGGTTTGGACTGAAATGGATGGATGGCCCATCTCTGCCAAATCAAATCTTGTTTCTCTCCATTCTCTCAGATCTTCACTATTTAGGTCAACATCAATTTCCAGAGATGAGGGCAGCACCCAGAGGATGCTGGCCTGAGAAGCCACCAGCTCTGCCCTGGAGACTCTGACCAGTTCTTAACATTTCTCCCCTCCGTCATCTTAGAAATCTGCTTTCTCCATGCCCATGATCAGCTGTCCTCAGGAGAGTGCCCTGGCGCTGGCACCTTTGGCTGGAATAGTTTATCCAACTGTGAGAAGCCCAGAGCCTGGGGAGTAGCGTGAAGAAAGGCTGCCCTTCTTTCTGTGGGTTGCATGCTTGTCTGGCTTACTGTGTGATTAAAGCCAGGTTCTATTTTCGATCTGGACCTATGGATTTCCGTAAGAGATACTCTTTTTGGAGGAAGAAAAGAGGGCTTGCTCTAGTAAGTGTTTATACAAATTCTAGCTGTGAGGGAATGTCTTAGGTCAGGTTCCTGAGACGTGGAGCCTGAAGCAGGGATCAAGGCATGTGATTCATTGCCGTCATGCCCTTCTGGAAAAGCCCAAAAGTGAGGCAGGAGAGCTGGATAGGGAAGAGGTGGCCAAGAAAGGATTTGGTCTGTGGTGAAGTCTAGCCTCGATCTGATCTAGAGTAGATGTGGGGGCTCTGGAGCATACATCACACCACAGTGTTATACCATCTCGAGAGGAGGGACTGGACTTTTGTACTCCTGTATCAATCACTTATTGACCCCCCAGCCCCATTCCCCATGGGGAGCACGTATAACCTCCCATGCGACTCTGGATTAGTTGGCCTCCATCAGCCAAGGGCAAGTGTCTGAGGTCTTGCTGTTAGCCACAGCACTCATAGTACTAGCTGGAAAAGGGGATCTGGCCCCGGCACAAACATCATCTGCTACAGCAGGGCTGCTACCCTAGGTTTCTAAAGACCTCTTCCTTCTATGAGGCACAAGGACATCAATCACCACAGCTCTGCCAGTCAGCTGTGAGCTAGCTGTGTCTCGATGACCAGAGCTACTGGGGTGGGGGTGGGGTTGTAAATGGAAGGGTTAGGAAGTTGTCACTTGTGCAAGAATGAGACAAGAGTCCAAGCTTCTGGGTGGGGGAAGCCACATGGCTGAAGCAGGCAGGGAGTGAGGGCGGTAAGACAGGTCATCAGGACTCTGGGGTTGTGTCAAGTCATCAGGAGTGTAATGTTATCACTTCGAGAGATAGGGTTTGGAGCTCCACCAAGCTCATCAGCTTTCACACCAGGATTAAACTGGAATTAATCCAGACAGATTGTGTTTATGCTGTATGAAGTTTTGTAAATGACAGTATTTCCTTTTTCTTCTTGTTGTTCATTTTCCTTGTGAAAATGTCACCCAGTACCAATATGTTCAAGGGAACCAACAGAATATCTTGGTGCCCATCCTGGGGCTGGTATGTTGACTGAGAATGATAGCAGCTACCTCCTATTGGGCACTTAATATGTACCAAGCACCTACTGAGCATTTACTTTGAGGCATTATTATTCCATTGAGTTTTCCTAATAGGACTTGGGGAGGACTTGTATATGAGGGAGGATGGTGAGAAAAGGGGGTATCAAAGATAATTTCTGGTTTCTGAATGGATGGTGGCGCCATCATCTGAGATGAATACTGGAGAAAGAACTCTTCTCTGGCCTCAGTGCTTTCTTTTTTAGGCTGAAAAATTTCAGTTCCTGTAAATGTTTCCTTGTGAGACCTGTTTTGAAAACTCTGGAACTTCTTAGAGATGCACTAGATCCTGACAGGGAAGGTTCTAGACTGTAGCTGATGTGCATTTCTTTATTTCTTTAGTATCTCTTTACTGACATAGCTGGTGTGTCAAAACAACCAAGTTACACTTAACCAATCTGACCTCAGATGGACATCAACCCTTGATTGTTCTAGGACAGAACCAAGGCTCTCACCTTTTATCCCAACCCCAGAAAAAACCCTAACCATGAGTATGTGTAGGAAGATGTACATTTGCTACTCTGTCCCTTCCCTAAAAAAAGGTACAAAAACCCCCCCATTTTTAGCTGTAAATAAGTAAGCAAGTACTCTTTAATTTCCAAGTACTTAAAATAACATGCATTGAGTGCTAAACTAAGCCCTTTACATGGATTATCTTATTTAATTCTAAAATCTGTGTGAAACAGTTACTTGTGTCCATTAGAATGTTTTATTTTTATAATTTTTGTTTTATATTGAAGAATCATTGATTGACAACGTTGCATTAGTTTCAGGTGTACAGCAAAATGATTCAGTTATACATATACATGTATCTATTTTTTTCAAATTCTTTTCCCATTTAGGTTGTTACATAATATTGAGCAGAGTTCCATGTGCTATACCGTAGATCCTTGTTGGTTATCTGTTTTAAATATAGCAGTGTGTACATGTCAATCCCAAAGTCCCAATCTATCCCTTCCCCCACCCATGCCCCCTGGTAAACATAAGTTCGTTCACTAAGTCTGTTTCTGTTTTGTAAATAAGTTCATTTGTATCACTTTTTTTTAGATTCCACATATAAATGATATCATATGATATCTGTCTTTCCCTGTCTGACTTACTTCACTTAGTATGATAATCTCCAGGTCCATCCATGTTGCTGCAAATACCATTATTTCACTCTGTTTAATGGCTGAGTAATATTCCATTGTATATACGTGCCACATCTTCTTTAACCATTCATCTCTCAATGGACATTTAGGTTGCTTCCATGCCTTGGTTACTGTAAACAGCGCGGCAATGAACATTGGGTGCATGTATCCTTTAGAACCATGTTTTTCTCCGGATATATGCCCAGGAGTGGGATTGCTGAATCATATGGTACCTCTGTTTTTAGTTTTTTAAGGAACCTCCATACTGGTTTCCATAGTGGCTGTACCAATTTACATTCCCACCAACAGTGTAGGAGGGTTCCCTTTTCTCCACACCCTCTCCAGCATTTATTGTTTGTAGATTTTTTGATGATGGCCATTCTGACTGGTGTGAGGTGATACCTCATTGTAGTTTTGATTTGCATTTCTCTAATAATTAGCGATGTTGAGCATCTTTTCATGTGCCTCTTGGCCATCTGTATGTCTTCTTTGGAGAAATGTCTGTTTAGATCTTCTGCCCAGTTTTTGATTGAGTTGATGGTTCTTTTGATATTAAGCTGCATGAGCTGTTTGTAAATTTTGGAGACTAATCCCTTGTCAGTCACATTGTTTGCTAATACTTTCTCCCATTCTGTGGGTTGTCTTTTCATTTTGTCTATGGTTTCCTTGGCTGTGCAAAAGCTTTTGAGTTTAATTAGGTCCCATTTGCTTATTTTTGTTTTTATTTCCATTACTCTAGGAGATGGCTTGAAAAAGATACTGCTGCAATTTATATCAAAGAGTGTTCTGCCTATGATTTTCTCTAGGAGTTTTGCAGTATCTGGTCTTACATTTAGGTCTTTAATCCATTTTGAGTTTATTTTTGTGTGTTAAATAATATTCTAATTTCATTTTCTTTTACATATAGCTGTCCAGTTTTCCCAGCACCATTTATTGAAGAGACTCTCTTTTCCCCATTGTACATTCTTGCCTCCTTTATCAAAGATAAGGTGACCATATGTGCGTGGGTTTATCTCTGGGCTTTCTATCCTGTTCCATTGATGTATATTTCTGTTTTTGTGCCAGTACCATACTGTCTTGATTACTGTAGCTTTGTAGTATAGTCTGAAGTCAGCGTGTCCGATTCCTCCAGCACCGTTTTTCTTTCTCAGGATTACTTCAGCTATTCAGGGTCTTTTGTGTTTCCATACTAATTGTGACATTTTTTGTTCTAGTTCTGTGAAAAATGCCATTGGTAGTTTGATAGGGATTGCATTGAATCTGTAGATGCTTTGGGTAGTATAGTCATTTTGACAATATTGATTCTTCCACTCCAAGAATGTGGTATATCTTTCCATCTGTTTGTGTCATCTTCAATTTCTTTCATCAGCATCTTATAGGTTTCAGAGTACAGGTCTTTTGTCTCCTTAGGTAGGTTTATTCCTAAGTATTTTATTCTTTTTGGTGCAATGGTAACTGTGATTGTTTCTTTAATTGCTCTTTCTGATCTTTTGTTGTTAGTGTATAGAAGTGCAACAGACTTCTGTGTGTTAATTTTGTATCCTGCAAATTTATCAAATTCATTGATGACCTCTAGTGGTTTTCTGGTGGTGTCTTTAGGATTTTCTATGTATAGTATCGTGTCATCAGCAAATAATGACAATTTTATTTCTGCTTTTCCAATTTGGATTCCTTTAAGTGGCGAGTAAAAGAAACCATTATCAAACTGGCTTAGACAATTAGGAAGTATATTATCTCAAATAACAGGATGTCCACAGGTAGAACTGGTTTCAGGCACGGCAAAATCAATGGCTCAACAATGTCCGCAGGGAACTAGGATATTTTCATCTCTTTGTTCTGCCATCCTCAGAAAAACTGCTGTGTAAGGCAGTTTGAAACATCACTTCCAGGCATACCATCACCTGGAGGAAAAGAAAAACTCTCTCTTTTTCTCCTTAGGAGGGAGGAAATCTTTCCCAGGTGTCCCTGGGTAGACTTCTCCTCATGTCTCCTCAGCCAGGATTGGGCCATGTGTTCATTCCTGAACCAACCACTAGCAAAGGGAAAGGAAAAGCTGTGATTGGATTAGCTTACTTATTTGAGGTGGAAGGAAGGGCACTAAAATACTACCACATTTCCATCATACGGAAGAGGAGACTAAGGCTTGCTGAGATGAAATAACAGAGTAACTTGCCTAAAGTAACACATCTAGGAAGTGACAGAGCTGAGATATAAATCCAGTGCTTCCCTATTTGCTGTGCTTACTGATTACTAATTACTTGTTCATTGTTAAGAGCTTACTGAGGTAGTACAAGGGGCCTTTATTATCCAAGTATTCATTTTCAAGTCCCTGCAGTCAGAAGGTTTGGTAGCAAAGCAGAAGACCATGAAGATATTCACCAATGAACTGGCCAATTATAAAATTACTCTGGCCTCCTTCCCAGGTTGACACCAACATCTAAGATCAGTCTTTTCTGATTGTTATCAACATCAGAGGGTAAAGAGCAGATACAATGCCAATAATTTTACAAAGTGAAACTGCAAATATGAGAAAGGATTTAGGAGCTCATGAAGTCAACAAAAGTGTTATTGGAAGACTGCCGGAATCTCAGAAAAGCCACGGACACGTGAAAACCGGGCAGAATTCGATCAGTTAATAGTTGAAGAAGAGCAGGTCCACAAGGATGAGAACAAGATGCAGGCTTCAAAGAATAATGATTTGACTCAAATTATTAAGAGATGTCCTTGGGGAAACCAAAGTCCTCGGATTACTATTTTTTTTTATAATATGATCTTCTTTATGATCATTCTATAAAAAGCAAAGTAAAAATGTCATGCCGTGCTGTCATTCCATTTTGTCAGAAAGATCACTCCATAAAGCAACTAGTGCTTGAGTCATTCTTTGCTAGTCCTAAAAGCTAGAAAAGAACTGCAATTTCAGCCTCAATTCGTGAAACATAAACTGCTTTTCATAATTGTTTGTTCCGTTTTTGGTGATAAATTCAAATAATTTTTTTAAGATTTGCTTGAAATGAAATAGATTCACTTCAAGTGGAATTTCCCCCCACCCCCGGTATCGATTATCTGCAGATAAGGAGGATCTCCTATAGAATGTGACGAGCACTCTGGGAATGAATCAGTTTGGCTCAGCCACTCACTAGTTTTTTGGCTTTGGGGAAGTTTCTCAGGTTTTCTAGGCCCCAGTTTTCTCACCTGTAAGATGAGGAAGATTCATGCGAGTTCAATAAATGTTAGCTACAGTGGTTGTTGTTCTGTTTCTAAAGCCAGGCTGTGTGGAACAATGGCAAGAGCCTGGGCTCACAGTCTGTCAGACTGTGAGTTCTAATCTTGCCTTGGCTGTTTCCTTACTATGTGACCTGGGACAAGCCACTTCCTATCTCTGAGCCTCTGTGATCTCATCCAGAAATTGGACCACACAGGGTTACTCTGACAGTTAAGTAAGATTAACTGGCACCCAGTAGTCAGTGTCACTGAACAAGTCACAGTTTGTTTTGTCTGTGCTGGATATTGTGTCCAGTGTTGTGTGCAAGTGTATCTGTGTGTGTTTTGGGGGGCAGATGGAGACACGTATAAGAAATGTAAGGGGAAGTATGGTTTCTGTCCTCAATGAGCTTATATCTCATGAAGAAAACCACTAATATGCTGTGTGTACCAGGTACATGCCCTCTCTGGGCCTCAGTTTTCTTTTCTGTAGTATTAAGTCCTTAAACGAATTGATCTCTAAGGTTCTCAAATTCTGAGAACCTATATGGTCATATGGATTCCTGAAACGAGTATAGAGCAAGACAAGGCAACTTGGTTCCACGTGTGAGATACTGGAGTTCATAAAAGATGTCGTTCAGGAGCTTGGAGGAGGAGAGAGAGTGTAGTCCAGTGGAACGAATATTGATTGGCTTTGGGGCCAGTCAGACCTGGATTTAAATCCCAGCTTTTCTATTTGCTAGTTGGATCACCTTGAACCACTATCTTCTCCTCTCAGAGCCTCAGCCTCCTCCTCTGTAAAATGGGACCAAAAAATGCCTGCCTTTATATGGACATGGTGAGAAATAATCGTGCCCATCCATTTGAAAATGTCTCATATGCCGTAGGTGCTTTGCTTCTTGCTTAATGAGGCTTCCTGGAGACTTGGGAACTTGAGCCAGGGGTTTTCGTGGGAAGAAAGCTGCTGGAGAACTGGGTAAATTTGGGTAGAATAGCAAAGAATGGCCTTTTGGCAGATGCCTTTATCAGGAGGGCAAAGTGCCAGGCTCTGACAGGGCAAGCCCATTGCCCTGAGGTCCGTGAAGAAGCCACCCCCTTGCCAGCCTCTGCCTGAGATTCTCATCAAGGCCTAGAGGGAAAAAAAATGAAACCAAAATGAAACATATATTTATAACAATAATAATTATTATTCTTTCACCAATTTTCTCTTCCTCTGATGGAGTCTGGCAAAGACTACAGAGCAGGAAAACTGCTAAAGTTGAGAGTAATGGTGCCCCCAGGACAAATAAAGAGGGAACTTCAAACCAGCAGACGCTGCCGAAAACCCCAACGCAGGAAATATCTGCAGAATGAATTGAGAATTTATGGGGGTTTGCGTTTTCAGGATTTATAAGTAAGTTCCATGAGCAAAGAAAGGAGATGTAAGAGAAAGAGCAGGACAGGGCAAGAGGAGTGGACTGAGGGTAAAGGCCAGCTTCCTGCCAAGCACAGAGGCAGATTTGGCATCAGTGGGGTCCTGCAGGGGCAGTGGTGACCTGGGCAGGCTGGGCTGGGCGGGGGTAGATCCCAGTGTGCCCCTTGGTGCCAGTGTCACCCTCATGGTGCGCACATAGGGCTATGGGCAAATGTGCATGGGCAGGAAAGCCAACTGCTAATAATGGTGATAGTCACTAGGCCCACCATCAGCAGTGCCTTCCTGGGGTCCAGGCTTTGAGCCTTCTCTATAGGCCTTTCCCAGCCTTGGGCATGTCAGAGTCAGGTGAGACAAGGTCTGCCCAGAGTGTGCAAGTAGGTCCGGCCAAGCACTCAGGTGTGGGTGAGTGAGGACAGCATTCCCACAGGCTCCTGGGAGGCTCCAAGTGCTGAACCCACAATCTGCAGCAGCCCAACCTCACTGAGAGTCTCGATTTTCTCACCTGTAAAATGGAGAAGAAGTTGAGACTACCATAGACAATGGGTCTTGTTATTGAAGTGTCGGTGGGGGTGGGGTTGGGGTGGGGTGGGGTGGGCAGGAAAAGTGGGACATCAGGCTGCCAGAGCTGGGGCAGGGGGAGAGTTAGAGAGGAGCTCTTCCCCAAGCAAAGGTAGGCCCTGGAGGTGCTGACAATTTCCAGAGCCCCAGGGGCTTTGGATCACCTTTTCCTACAAGCTCAGTTGTGGGTGTGTGGGTTCAGACTGACAGCATTCAGGCCACCCTGGATGAAGGCCCCTCAAATACCACAAAGGACCCTGAAAATTTCCCACTTCTGCTCTCTGCACAAAGAGGGATTTGGGAGGAAAGCTGTTCAGCTGCATTTAGAGGTTAGTGATGCTCAGAAAGTATATGTTGAGCCAGCTCCTGGAAACGGAGACACTTTGCTTCTTTGCTGGAACAAAATCCCAGGCACAGGCAAAATGAGGAGGTGCTCAGATGAGAGAGAGAGGGGAGTAAGGTGAGACCTGGTGGGAGCCAAGACTTCCCCAGGTCTCTCTGGAGGCTTAACAAGAGATGGGCCTTACCAAGGTCATTCAGGGCTCACTGAACAGGAGGGAACTTTCTCAATCAGCCCACTTGTCCTCAGGAGGCCAGAAACACAGGTCAGCCTTGGGAGGTAGTGACCCCCCTTGTTTTTGCAGGTGTTTAAACCACAGCCTGACAATCACCTGCCATTGGGAATGCTATTGAGAGCATGTCTTCATTAAATTGGGAGTTGCTAGGAAAGCTAGGGTACACTTAAGAAGTCTTCCAACCCAGTAGTCCTACTATTCACTGAGTTCAACCGTTGTGTGACTTTGGGTGACTCCCTTCCCATTTCCAGACTTCAGTCTCCCTATCTGTAAAATGGAGTTGAGTGGACTTTGGTCTCTAAGGGCCCTTCTGGTTGTGGCATTCCCCTATTCCATGACCATAGCCTTTGGAGTGCAGGGGTGGTGGGGGGGAAAGTCTCACAGAGCAGAGACTCCTGCCCTTCTTCATCACCTTGCCAAGCCCTGACTCCAACCTGTTTCTCTGAATTTCTCTGTGGCCATTTCATTCTTTCCTCATAAAAATGTGGAACAGTAAATGTCCCCAGTTGGAAGTAAGGCTGCTGCCAGCATCAGCATAGAAAGAGTGAGAAATGTTGAGGTGTTGACAGTCCCCTCTGAAAGAGAGAGTCACCCTGGTCCTTGCCCAGTCTGAGATGCTGCCTCCCCAGCCTGGCTGTTAGTGTAGCTTTGGAGTAAGTTTCAAAATTGGGAAATGTGAGCCCTCTAACTTTGTTCTTCTTTTTCAATACTGTTTGGCTACGTGGGGTCCCTCACAATTCCATATGAATTTTTTGAGGATTGGCTTTTTGATTTTTGCCCCCAAATCATTGGAATTTGATAGAAAATGCATTGAAGCTGTAGATTGCTTTGGGTAGTATTTGTTTACTATGTCTAGTCGATTTTTTGGTGGATTCTTTGGAATTTTCTATGTATAAGATCATGTTACCTATGAATAAAGATAGTTTTACTTCTTTCATTCAAATTTGGATACCTTTTACTTCTTTTTCTTGTCTAGTTGCTCTGGCTAGAACTTCCAGTACAGTGTAGATTAACAGTGGTAAAAGCAAGCATCTTGTCTTGTTCCTGATCTTAGGGGGAAATCTTTCAGTCTTTCACCATTGAGTATGATGTTAGCTGTGGGTTTTTCATATGTGGCTTTATCATGCTGAGAAAATTCCCTTCTTATTCTAATTTTCTGAACGTTCTCGTCATGAAAGGGGTTTGGCTTTCATCAAATGCTTTTTCTGCATCAGTTGAGATTATCTCTCTCTTTTTTTACTTCATTCTATTATTATGGTGTATTACATTGATCGATTTTCTTATGTTGAATCATTTTTGCATTTCTCAGGTAAATCTCTCTTGGTCATGGTGTAGAATCCTTATATGTTGCAGGATTTAGTTTGCTAGTAGTTTACCGAGGATTTTTGGTGTATATATATGGTATTAGTGATTTTCTTGTGATGTAATGATGTAATGTAATTAATGATTTCTTGTGAAGTAATGTAACGATGTAAAGTGATGTAATTTTCTTGTGATCTGGCTTTGGTATCAGAGTAATGCTGGCCTTATAGAATGAGTCGGTAAGTGTTCCTTTCTCTTCAGTTTTGGGAAGAATTTTAGAAGTGTTGGTGTTAAATCTTTTTTAAATGTTTGGTAGAATTCACCAGTGAAACTAAGTGGTCCTGTATTTTTCTTTGTTGGAAGGGTTTTGTTTTTTAAACAAATGACTGATTCTATCTCTTTACTTGTTATAGGGCTGTTGAGATTTTAAAATTTTTTCTTCAGTGAATTTTTATAATTTGTGTGTTTCTAAGAATTTGTCCATTTCCTTTAGAGTATCTAATTTGTTGGTGTACAGTTGTTCATAGTATTCTTTTTTAAGTATATCACCTCACTGACTTCTGGTCTCTATGGTTTCTGATAAGAAATTGATTGATAATCTTATTGAAGATCTCTTATATGCGTGATTCACTTCTCTCTTGCTGCCTTTAAGATCTTTTTCTTAGGCCTTCACCGGTTTGGGGTTCATTGGGCTTCTTGGATGTGTAGACTTGAATCTTTCATCAAGTTTGGCGTGTTTTCAGCCATTATTTCCTTAAACATTCTTTCTGTCCCTTTTTCTCTCTCTTCTCCCTCTGGGGTTCCCATAGCATTTATGCGGCTCTGCTTGATGGTGTCCCACAAGTCTCTTAGGCTCTGTTCACTTGTCTTCATTTTCTTCCTTTCTGCTACCCAGACTGGATAATTGCAATTGTCCTGTCTTCAAACTCACTATTCTTTTTTTGCCTGCTTAAATCTGTTGCTGAACCCACACCCCCACCTAGTGCATTTGAAATGTCAGTTATTATACTTTTCTAGTGCTGAATTTCTGTTGGTTTCTTTTTATAATTTCTATTTCTTTATTGATATTCTCATTTTGTTCATACATCATTTTCCTGGCTTCCTTTAGTTCTTTGCTCATGGTTTCCATTAGTGCTTTGGGCATATTTAAGACAGTTGAATTTAAGTCTTTGTCTAGTAAGTCCAATGTCAGAGCATCCTCATATTTTTCCTTTGGATGGACCATGCTTTCCTTTTCTTTTTATGCATTTTGTGACTTTTGGTGAAAAGTGGACATTTGAACATGATAATCTTGTAACCCTGGAAATCAGATTCTCCATCTTCCTCAGTGGTTGCTGTTCTTAATTGTTGGTTTACAGTCATCCATTTGTTTAGTGACTTTTCCAACTGTTTTTGCAAAGATCATATTTCTTATCATGGGTAGTCACTGAAGTCTCTGTTCCTTGACTTTATGTTCAGCTAGTGTTTTGACAGAGAGTTCCTTGAAAATCAGAAGCATTTTAAAGTGGACTTTTTCTTGATTCAGTGTTTGCTTTGTTGCTATATACTGACAGTTTCTGTGTGCCTTTTGATTTTTCTGTGGAGGGATGGGTGTTTGGAACTGCCTATTCTTCCATTTTACCAATGTCACTTGGATCTTTACTTCTTGCCCATAGGTACCTGACAGTGGGGACAGTGTCTCCAGACTGGATCTTCCTGACCATAGGGAAAGCTAGTGCCCTTTTGCTTTGTGCAGGACAAAACTTCCATGTGCTGGAGCTAGTCTGAAGCTGGAGTGGTTTCCTGGCAGGTGGGTGGGATGGTGTAAAAGTTTTCAGCCAGACCTCTAGAAAATTGTTGGAATGCAGAGCTGCCTAGAGATTTGGGATGGATGAGAGCCTGCTAATACTTGTAATAATAGCTATCATTTAGGGAGTGCTGACCACATGCCAGGCACTGGCCTAAGTATGTGCTAAGTAGGGTTTTGCATGTACTATCTCATTTCTTCCTCCTGGAAGACTACTAGAATCATCATTGCTGATGCCAGGGAGGATAAGCCACTGCCCAAAGTTATGCACTAAACCTGGAATTGGACCCAGGTCTGTCCGACTCCAAAGCCTCTTAATGGCAATGAAATGCCTCCGCCTGGAAACTCATGGGATTTACAACTCTAACTCAGAGACCCTGTCCACCTGTCCTATGGCCCCTCAGTAGAGCAAAGGGGACATCTGTGGCTTACATTCACTTCATTTATTGTAGTTTTAAGCTCCAGAATTTCTACTTTTATAATTTCTGTCTCTTTATTGATATTCTCATTCATATATCATTTTCTTGGTATCCTTTAATCCTCCAACCATGATTTTCTTTAGCTCTTCTAGCATATTTAAGAGTTGATGTAAAGTCTCTGAGGCTCACTCCTGCCCTGGGTGGATTCTGAGAAGCAAGCAGCTTATTGCCATGTTCCTTTACCACTGCTTTCACTCATCCCTTGCCTCCTGTACCACCACATCACACAAATGAAGTGGATTAGGGTTATTCAACCTAGATGGGGTGAGTAGCTGTTCTCCACTTCCACTGAGGACAGAACCATAAAAATCAGGTAGAAACTGTATTGGCTATTTTAATAATCACTACTTTCTAGTGCCATGCACTGTGGTCATTATATCTACCTCATTTACTCTTCACAACAGCTCACAAGGTAGATGTAGTTCTTCCCATTTTAAAGATGAGAAAACTACAACCCAGAAGAGTTAAGTAATTTGCCCAAAGTCACACAGCTTATAAGCAACAGGATTTCATTCATGCATTCAACCACCACCGAGTACCTATCAAGTGCTAAGCACTGTTCTAGGCACTGGGCACACAGTGATGAAGAGAGCCAATCATCAAATAAATAGAAAATATAATGCCAAGCAGTGATAAATGCTTTGATGAAAAATACAGGAGGGCTGTGGACTAGAGAGTGCTGTTGCGGGTAGAGCTGAGGCAGGTGCTGTTTTAGCTAGGATGGTTAGAGCAGGCCTCTTGGAGGAGGTGACTCTGAGTAGAGATTGCAATGAAACAGGGGAGGGCACCATGTGGAGGTCTGGGGGAAGAACATTCTAAACAGAGGGGATTGCAGGGGCAAAGTTCCTGAGGAGGGAAGGAGCTCGGTATGTTCAGTGCAAAGCAAGGGAGCACCATGGCTAGAGCAGAGTGGGTAAGGAGGTAGGGAACTGCAGTTAGATGACAGAGGTTTTCACTGGCCACAGGGAATACTTGGGGTTTGGTGTGATGAGAGGTGAAAGGAGGGTTTTGAGCAGAGGAATGACCTGATCTGAATGACATGACCCAGCTTCTCTGGAGAATAGAGCATACGGGAGAAGAGTGGAGGCAGGGAGCCCAGCGAGGATGGGTGCACTGTCCAGATAGACATGATGGGGACTTTGGGCCCATGGCGGTAAGTGTGGTGGTTGTGCAAGGAATCAGCTGGGAGTCAGAGCTTTCAGGATTGTTGATTCCTTGGATGAGGGAAAGAGAAAGAAAAGAGGATGCCAAAGCCTGGGCATATGGGTGAATAGTGGTGCTGGGTGGTGAGATGTGGAAGACTGAGGGGGAAATTTGGGGTGAAGGTGCACATTTGGGCCCCAGTATGAGTGACTCCAGGAGTCTGGGCTCTTCCACAAACTTCTTCACAGTGCAGGGATTCATTCCCAGAACAAGATACTGGGTGACAAAGCTGAAGAATCTCTGGCTTGTATTCTTCTTGAAAAGATGGAAAGACAGACATCGTCTTGGCTGGCTGGGGCCTGACCTGTTCTGAGGTGCGGCCAAGCCAGATGGCCCCTTGAAGTCCTCATGGCTTGAGGATTCTCTTCTGTGATCTATGACCTGGAGGTGGGAGTAGGAATTTTCTCTTTTAACTAACATTTTTCATTTTCCACAGCCTGATCTCTTTTAGATCCAGTCTAATTTCTTACAGGCCTCGGGCTAATTTGCACAGCTGGGTTTTACATCTGGGCTGTTGCCATCTACACCAATTGCCTTCCTGGCTACAGGCAGGATGAGACCACAGCCCCAGGGGAAGCCACAAGCTCCTGGAACTGCCTTTGCGAGAAGGCCCTGGGCCTGAGGACTGGGCCCCCTGAGCCAGATGCCTGCTTCCATCTGTTCTGTCCTCCCAGCTCCCAGTCAGGGGAGCTGTGGGCCTCAGCCTCAGGTGGGCCTCACAGATACCAGCATCTTGGGAGGTCAGGAAACAGGTCTGGAGACACACGTGCATGCATGCGTGCTCACACACACAAAAAGAGGAAGGGGGCAAACGAATATAGATACAGACAGGGGAAGGGAAAAATACAGAGAAGGCAAGAATGGGAGTGAAGGAGAGGAGAGAAATAGTAAGACACACATATAAGAAAGATAGCTAGATACAGAGACGGAGATAGAGTATCAGAGAGGTAGAGACAGAGAGAAAATTTTCAGAAGGAGATAGAGAGTAGGGGAAGCAGTAAGAAGCAGCAACAGAGTGAAACCAGGGTACAGAGGGAAACACCAAAGCAGACAGAGTAAGAAAGAAAAAGGCCCAAAGAGGCAGGCAGACAATGGTGGGGGTGGGGGGGAAGAGAGTGGAAAATTTGTGGGAATGATGTGTTTGGAGGCATGTGTCTAGCTTTAACCCAGTGTCGGGGCTTAATAAGCTATGGCTATTAGTATTACCAATAGAAGAATGTGCCTTTTTTTTTTTTTTTTTTTGCGGTACACGGGCCTCTCACTGTTGTGGCCTCTCCCGTTGCGGAGCACAGGCTCCGGACGCGCAGGCTCAGCGGCCATGGCTCACGGGCCCAGCCGCTCTGCGGCATGTGGGATCTTCCCGGACCGGGGCGCGAACCCGTGTCCCCTGCATCGGCAGGCGGCCTCTCAACCACTGCGCCATCAGGGAAGTCCAAGAATGTGCCATTTTTATAGGTCAAGAACAGTTGACTATCAGCAGGTTTCTATGTTTCGATCTTAAGGTTATTGTTTTGTCCCATGGGACCCTAATGGGTGGTGGAGGCATGCAGGCATGCCATGATCAGAGCTGAGTTTGTAAATGATAGCTTTTGAAGCCAGTGTGGATTTGAACAGGTAAGACTGGAGGTCAGGAGGCCAGGGAGGAAGAGGCTGGGCCAAGGGTCCAGGCCAGAGATGGGGAAGGTCTGTGGTCTCACAGGTACCAGAGGGTTGGAATGGGAGAGGGGGGTTGATCAAAGGCATCCATTGGAAACATCCATAGACCTCGATGACAGATGGGATAGACAGGGTGAAGGGGAATTGGCTCAGTCCTCTTTAGTTTTCAAGGCCAAGCTCAAGCCTCGTGATCCTATGAAGAAACCTCCTTTGGGCCCTGCCCCCACCCGGGGCTCTCCCTCATCAGTCTCTGAGCCCTCAGACTTGGCAGTGTTGGGGCAGGATTTGCTCCTGACTCTTCAGGACTCCCTCACTACGGGAGTGCCTGACTGGCCCAGCACTCACAGCCCCACACAGGCTCTGGAGCCTGAGCTCTTCCGTTGGAATCCCAGCACTGTCTTCTCTGTGAACTTGGGCAAGCTACTCAGTATTTCTGAAGTTCACATCTCCTTCCTACCTCAGAAGCTACTGTGAGCAGTAAATGGGGTAACACATGCAATGTGGTCAGGTGCTGTCTCTTCTTATTATCAATGACCATTAGTCACTGTAGATTGTTTGTTACTGTTTTCTATCCACTTGGGCTGGAGCACATTAGCTACATCTAATTTGCATGTCCATCCTGCCCTCTCCAGGACTTAGCTCACAAGCAAGTACTGACCAATTGTCCAGAGCCCTGATTCAATTCCCTTCTGTTCGGCAAACACCAAGGAAGCAACTCACAGCTTCCCTGTTGGCCCCTTGGTACACTCATAGATGTCAAATACCTGGTCCCAGCCTGTGAAACTCTCAGTCTAATAATACTAATCAAATAACATTTACTGAGCACTGTATCTGTTCAGGTTTGATCAGGGGAGCAGAACCACTTGGAGTGATCTGAAATAAGGCATTTATTATGAGGATTCGAGTTTCCACCATCTTGGGAGAGGATGAAGAAACCTGTGGAAGGTTGTGGCCTCTGCATCTGGTGGCCACAGATGGGACGTGAAGTGAGAGAGAGTGAGGACAAATCAGGACCTACGTCTGCCTCTCACCACCTCCAGCCTCATCTGTGTGAGTGACCTGCAGAAGAAGCTGGCTGCACATGATCCCGGCCCAGGACTCACTGAAGAAAATCTGGGGACCTGGAAGGGCTCTAGGACCGACTGCTACCCCATGCCAGTGAGCTGAGCTAGCAGAGTGGGAAGGAAATGGGTCAGCTTCAGCAGCGCCTCGACATCAACCTGCAGAGCTCAATGCTGCTGTCGCATTTCTGCCTTCCAGATCGTATGCGATTTCCTCTCATAGCCAACCCTAATCTGGAACTGGGTAGAGAAAGGAACTCCGTGGAGGGGGATTGCTAAGCTAAATGAAACTGGTTTCTGGGTCTCCCTTACCTTCTCCTCACCCACTGAAAGAAGAGAGCTCTGCCCCCTTGATGGAACCTAGGAGAGTGACCTTGTCAGTACCCGGTGTTCAATGGGGATGGAGGCATTGGCGTGGGGAAGAGAAGCTGAGGAATTAATCCCTGTAGATGGTGGATTGGTGACGGTGGTGCCCAGCCCAGCTGAGATGGAGGTGGTTTGGGGGTTCATAATCTAGAAAATCACCTCAATTCTCCATGTCACCTGTGTGCCCAGTCCCATAATTCCTGGTTCTCTGGGGACTTTCTGGGCACCCCTCCCCTGGTTCTTCTCAGTTAAGGGTGATATGGTTTCCATTAATTCTTCAGTTAAAATCAGGTTCAAATTCACTTTGTTTAGAGAGTTAGAGGAGAGTTTCATGACACGCCTTAAGATTCTCCCAGGAGTATCACTGGGCCACCACCAATCCAAGGCCAGGGTGGTGGAAAGGAAGGCAGAGAGGCAGCAAAGGGGAGGATGCGGGTGGCAAGGCAGTCGGTTTTGAATTAGCCCTTGTTTGCTTTTATTTAGACCTCACTGAGACCACACTATAACCATGCCCTCCTCAGGGCCAAGAAAAAGAAAGAGGAAAAGAATATCCCTCGGGTGAGCTTGGCCAAGGGCTTTCATTTACAGAAAGAGAAGCATCACTGTTTACCTGGCCCCTCTGATTACCAGTGATTTGCGTTTCAAAACAAACCTTCAGTAATTCAGAACGAATGCAGTCCCTCTCAGTTGGTCTGGGCCGGGGTGAGCTCTGGAGCTGACAAGGCTGCTGCCTAAGGTGGGGGGCCTCAGCCCCGAGGAAGACCTGGGGGAAGAGCGGGAAAGGAAGGGAGCCCGAGGCAGACCACTGGGCTTCTCCAACGTGGCCTCACCACTTGCTAGCTGTGTGACCCTGAGCAGCTTCCTAAACCTCTAAGTCTGTGTCTCCATCTGTAAAATGGGCATAAAAATAATAGTGTCTGCCTCATAGGGTGGTCGTGCGTACGCTAGAAAACCCTCTGAAACATTTTGCTATTATTGTTGTTATTAATAACAACATTATTTTTATTGAATGCACTTAGCAATAAGCTGTTTCGTTTAACTCATTGTACAACCCTATGAGGTAGCGGGAATTTATAGTTGAAGGAACTGAGGTTCCGAGAGGCAAGTGAGCTATCAAGATCACAGTTAGTAAGTGATAGAAAGATTTGATCCCAAGTCTGTTTGATTCCTCCTGCTACATCACAAAAAGTGGCCAATGCCTTAAGAGAGGTCTCACCAGAGGGCATTCTCTCTCTCTCTCTCTCTCTTTCTCTGTCTCTCTAATTACCCTCACCCACCCCCATGTGAGGGCACAGCAAGAAGGCAGCTGTCTGCAAACCAGGAAAAGAGCTCTCACCAGACACCAACCGTGCTGGCATCTTGATTTGGACTTGCAGCCTCTAGAATTGTGAGAATATAAATTTCTGTTGTTTAAGCCAAGAGAGAGACAGAAAGACAGAGGAAAAGAGATCTCAATAACAACAGAGAGTCGAAGGAGAGGTCGCTGTCAGCTGTGATGTATAAGGGACTTCATTGAGGAAATGGCATTTTGATCTGGGTCTTTAAAATGCTCAAATTTGAAAACCTGAGTACTAGAAGAGGGGCATCACAAGGAATTGTTCCATTGGGTTGAAATGCATATGAGTCAGGCCTGGAGTGCATGTTAAAGCCAGATTGTGGAGAACCTCAAATTCATTCATTCAGTCATTCATTCAGCTGCTACTTGGTAAGTACCTACTGGGTCCTTTTCTGGGTGCTGTGAACACAGCCGTGAACAGAACAGACCAAAACCCCTGCCCTTGGGGAGCTGGTGCACTGGAAGAAAGGAAGAATTCTTCCCCAGGTGCCTGGGCACCTTTCCCAGCCTGTTGGCACTGAAGGCTTCAGCATAGCAAGGCCCGGCGGAAGGACCGAGGCAGGCCCAGGAGGGCCAGGGGCCAGAAGGAGAGAGTCTACGTGAAGGTGTCCTGAGAAAACAGACCAAGTGGGGGCTTGAAAGTCTCTGGAGGCTGAACTGTTTGGAGTGAAGCTATCAGCAATAGGGAAACATGGAAGGTTCTCAAAGCGGAGGATTGCTAGCACCAGAGCCGTGCTTTAGGGCCACTACTCAGGAACCATGTACAGGATGGACTTTGGGTGTAAAGTTTAGACATCAGGAGGTAAGGAGGAGGACCATCACTCTAAGATTTAGGATTCCCAGAAGAACTGGCCCAGCACCAAATTAAAATGAGGGGCTCCTGTTCAAAAATTATTAAGAATTTCAGGATGGTGAGGCCAGAGCATTAAACCTAGTGCGAGGCTTTTCTGAGCCTAGGGCCCTGTGTGAGTGCCCAGATCACACATCCACGAAGCTGGCCCTGCTTTACCTGGTGCTTTACGTGGCGCTCACCACTCTGGACAGCCCTGCAGTGCCTGAGGGAAATGGAGTCCAACCTCATCCACCCCCTAGACACATCTGATTTCTTCCATTCCTTCTAATCTGAATGATGCTGGCCATCACTTGAGACCAACCTGTCCCCAGGGTAGATGTTTCCCTCCAGGCCCCCCAAGAGTTGGCTGTCTTTGTCCTTTCTTTCCTTCTTTCTTCCCTTCCTTCCTTCTTTCCTTCCTTCCTTCCTTCCCTTCTCTTCCCTTTCCTCCCTCCCTCCCTCTCTTCCCTTCCCTTTCCTTTCCTTTCCCTTCCTTCCTTCCTTCCTTTCTTCTTTCTTTCTTTCTGTTCTTTCTTCTTTCTTTCTTTCTTTCTTTCTTTCTTTCTTTCTATTTTCTTTCTCTTTCTATCAAACATTTATTGGGGAATATACTATTAAAAAGTATGGACTTGGAATGTGACAGACATTGGCTTAAAACTAAGCCTCACCTGTCACTACCTGGTCAAGTCCCTTAACCAGTTCTGAGACTCAGTTTTCTAAGTTTTAAAATAGGCACGACACCCACCTACCTCATAGGGCTGTCATAATGCTCAAATTAGACAATGTGTACAAGGCGCATACTCCACTTTGCACACTACAGCATGTGCTCAACACATATTTGATAGAAAGAGCCATGGACCAGGTGTCAGAAGTCATTTTCTGGGTCTGCCATTTCGTACCTGTGACCCCGGGCAAGCCATTTCAAGTCTGAGTTTTAATTTGCTCATGTGTAAAATGGGAATTATTATGCATATTTCATAGATTTGCTGTGATAAAAAGGCAGGTAAAGTGTCTAATAGAGTGGTTGGCACTCTTTCAATGGAAGTTCTCTCTCTGGTCCTTAATACACATCCATCCACTCAGTTCCCCTCTCTGCCCACAGTGTGAGCTGCAGTGATCCCATTCGCTCAAGGCAGCCTGCTCTCTCTGTATGGGGCCCTGATTTTGTTGCCAGGTTACCTTCTGGGTGCCTCGGGCCCAGTCACTGCCCCAGGAAGAGAGTTCCTGAACCCCAAACTCTCGGCCATCTGGCTGTCTCTCATCCTCACTGACAAGCCCTGTGTCTGCTTCCCCTGCAGGCTTTCTCTGCACCTCTAGAGCCAGAACTTTGTCCTGTCCCTTCTCCAGTGTCTTCTCCAACTCTGCATAACACCAGACATGCCCGTGGAGGTAGGAGCTGCTTCCTTCTAGAGCTCAGCGTTCTAGGCTTGCCTCTACACAGGGAGGCTCAGACAGCATAAACTCCAAATCCTCCCCCAACCCTCTTTTCTCCACTCCTTGTGGGGCTTGCTGGGCGAGTCGTCAGGTGCCTTTAGTTGATATGGCGTCAGTGGTGGCAGCATGCCGAGTAGGCCTGCCTGCCAAGTTCCAGGCCTGAGAGCCCAATGGGCCAGGAGGCACCTGGCCACAGTCCTGGGTCTCACAGGTGATGATACCAGGCCAGAGGACCAGGCAGGCAGAAAGCAGACATCAGGAGGATAGGAGGGTGAGGCTAGGGTGTCAGCTAAGGCTGAGTTGTCAGCTTCCACAGGCACAGTCACTTTGAGCCCAGTGCCCAGCAAGTCATTAGAGAATAGGAAGCACAGAGGGGACCTCCAGTGTTGGGGTGGGCTTACAGGGGTGTGTTCTAACCACTCAGTCATTCAATATTTACTGAGCACCTACTACATGCCAGGCACTGTTCTAGGTACTGGGGATATAGCAGAGAACAGAAGACCCTGCCATATAGCCTAGTGGTCAGATAAAGGCAATAGATGAATAAGGATACAAATGGTGAGACACGATATGGAGAAAGGAAAGGCATTTAAGAGGGGTAAGGTGCTGGGTAGGATAGGTTGACAGAGTTACTATTTAATTTCACGTGGTTAGGGAGAAGGCATTTCCGTTAAGGTGACACTGGAGCAGGGATTGAAGGGTATGAGTGTATTATATCAAGTTCTATGGAAACTGTATCTCCAGTAGAGGGAAGAGCAAAGGCATAGAGTTGGGTGTGTCCTTTGTGGGTATGGAGAATGGAAAGTAGAGTGGGATGAACAATAAAGACAGCAGTGGGAGAGGGGCCAGGGGGGTGGCCTGGGGGACAGATCTTGGGGGTCCTTGTAAGTCATTTGGCTTTTGTTCTGAGGAGAATGGAGCCATTGGAGGGTTTTGAGCAGGTGAGTGACAGGATCTGACTTCTGCCTTAACAGAAATACAAGGGCAACTGTGAGTTGAACATGGAGGGCAGCAGTGAACACTGAGAAAGAAGTAAGGAGGCTCTGGGGATTGTCCCACGAGAGGTGATGGTGGCTTGAACCAAGGTAGAAGTCGTGAGGGGGTAAAAAAGATGTCTGGATTCTGGACTTTTTAGAAGGCAGAGCAAACAGGATCTCTAGCTAAGGAGTAGGGACAATCCAGGAGGGTGATTTGGCCTGTGTTAAGAGAGGGATGGAAGCCCCAGGCATCCGGAGAGATATGCTTTCTGTCCAGGCCTCAAACCGTTCCCACCCCAGCATACTGCTTTGTGCCTTGGAGCATTATTCAGCAGTCAGAGAAGCAGTGCTCTACGTGGGCACAGCATCTCAGGTCAGCCTATAAGGCACAACTGCCGATAATCAAAATTATCCTTGAGAATCCCTTCAACTGACCATGAAGTTGGAACCAATCACGGCCTTATGAGTTGAGCTACATATGAAGCTGTTAGGAGCCATGTGGAATGAAAAAAGGGATCATTAAACATGTCCACTGTACTCAACGTGGGGAGATGTTGATGGCATAAGAGGCTGGAGGCCAGTGGGGCAGGTAATGAGAGACTAGCAGAGCCACATAATAAATGGCCACATGATGCTACTGCACCAAGCTAAGTTTCTGGGAGGCACAAACTCAAGTCACAGCCCCTCAGAGAACTCTAAGAGTGAGTACTAGTTCCTTGGACTCCATCTCACAGAGTTAACCCATCTAGGTCATGGAGCCAGAGATTGTCATGACAGGGTGGCCGGAGGATGCCAAGGGACCACCCCATCTACTCTTTGAATCTCCACAAAGTGGTCATCCAGCCCTGGCTTACACACCTCCAGTGATGGGACACTCACTACCTCCCTCCTCCCCAGTTTTGAGTGTGGACAGCTGTTCAGAAAATTCTTTCTTGGATTGAGGGGAAGTGCTCTGGCTCCCTGCCACTTTCTCCCAGGAGTCTCTGCCCCCTGAGTCCACACCGACACTACCTGCTCCCTCTGCTCTCTCCGGCCATGACAGCCCTTCAGAGCTTTTACAACAGAGACCACATTCCCCCGCCTTCTCTGCTTGATGCCAGGAAGCTCCAGCTCCTTATGGGGCCTGGCCTTCAGCCCTTTCCCAGTCCTCCTGCACTGAGTCGCGGACTCCGCCTTTCCTGCTCTGTCCTGCAGACCTCCTCAAAGGATCATCCATAAGGACCCAGTCTTCCAACGTTGGATCCTGTGGGGCTCCCACCCGGAGGCCTTGCCAGATACCTGGCTTAGCAACCTCATGCTATAAGCAAGGACCAGAACCCATCTAAAACCCAACTCGCCACCTGCTGCTGCCCCGGCCTTTCCAAGCAAGAGCTACACTTGGAACCTGTGAAGTGGGGGACTGGGAGCTCCTCCCCAGCACCTGATCCCCAGATTGGTCCTCCCAAAGCTTTGACTCCAAGTCAACAGAGGATGGCTGCTTTCCTGAAACTGCCCCTTTAGCTTCTCCCATCTCTTCTGACTCATCCATCTTCATACTTCTCACTCACCCCACTAAATGCTCCATGATCATCGTCACACAGATCCTCTCCCTCCCCCGCTGGTGAGGACGAAGCCTAAAGCCCTCACTTCTGGGGTTTCCCCTTCTCCCCATGAGGTCATAACAAGCTTGATTGCATCCATACGGTCTACCACTGCTGCCTCCTAGCCCACAGCCCCTGAAGAAGCCCCGACATCCTCTTGGCTTGGCTTCTGCACTGGTCCAGGCCCCAATTTCCTGCCATGCCAATCAGGAGGAGGTGGCACCCCCCAACCTGAAGAGTGTGTCTCATTTCTCCACTTCCTGCCACCCCAGAGTCGTGATGGATTTTTTTCCAACAACCATGATCCCCTCAGCAGTAGATCTCCTTTTCCTGAAACCTCCTGACAAGGTACAAGGGTGAGGTTAGGGGTAGGATTTGGGGAGGGGGTCAGCACAGGGGGCAGACATGCATTGGAATTTCCTCAGAATTCTGTGGGTCCAGGGGCAAGGGAAGCTAGGGATGGTCAACACTAGGCCTGAAGGCAGGACTGGCCTCTACATTTAGCTCATGGAGGCAAGGGGTCGAGGGTGAGGTCCAGTGAGCTCCTCTGGCCTCCCTGCCCTCCTGTGGCATCAGAAGCTCCCTCTACCCTGAAATCCAGGC
The DNA here is from genome assembly GCF_005190385.1 of Monodon monoceros. Taxonomy (NCBI): domain Eukaryota; kingdom Metazoa; phylum Chordata; class Mammalia; order Artiodactyla; family Monodontidae; genus Monodon; species Monodon monoceros. Next base: position 57,837,322 of record NW_021703779.1, on the reverse strand, counting down.
AGCATGTGGCAAGCAGCTGGCTGGAGGTTTCTGTGCAAAGCTATGGTCATGGTTCACCAGAGCTAGGCCTGAAAATGGGTGAGCCTTGGTGTGCAGTTGAGGGAAGCTGGGCTGCCTTCCCTTCTGGAGGCTGTCTCTGGTCCAAAGCTAAAGGACTGCTGGGACTGCTGGAACTGCTGAGCTTGGGGCCTAATGACCATGCTTTGATTCTTACTCAGTACATCTTTGCTGCCTCTTCCTACCACTGTTAGACTCCTTTGAGCCTTCCCTGGAAATCCAAGAAGAGACTACAGGCCCTTCCTGGGTGGTTGCTTCCCTAGCCCAGGCAAGGTCCCCAGAGAGCTGCCTGGCCTTCTCCCAACACCAGATCCATCCTGAAATAAGAATAAGAATGATAGTCATAATAAGAAGATATTCTGCCTAATGAAGAGCACCAGTGAGGTAGGTATTATTATTATTAAACCCATTTTGTAGATGAGCAAATTGAGGCTCAGAGAAGATAATTACTTGCCACGGAGGTAGGAAGTAGTGAAGCCAAGATTTAAATGCAAATCTGTGACTCCAGAAAGTGTTTACAGTTATGGCATTCCCACTTCCCCATCCTCTTTCCTCATTACCCTCTCCTTCCCGGCTCCTCACACCCATCTTAGTCTCTGCTTTGTGTCTTCCTCTCCATCTCCCACCACTGCCCCCACTCCGGGCTTCAGGCAAGCCAGCCAGCGGCCAGCTCACCCCCTTGGCTGAAACGTGGAGCTCAGCTGCTCCAGACACACATTTTTACCAGACCAGATAAGGTTTCACCATTGGGGCAGTGAGCAATTTATTTCTGAGTCTGAAGTGGGCAAGGGGTGGTGTGAAGCCCTAGAATTCAGTCTGCTGAAGCAAAAAGAAGCAAGGAAGTGTGTGTGTGTGTGTGTGTGTGTGTGTGTGCGTGTGTGTGTGTGTGTGTGTGTGTGTGTGTGTGTGTGTGTGTGTGTAGAGGAATGGGGGAGGGAGCAGGAGACCTGAGTATCGTGGAAAGCAATGGAAGCTTGCTGGGTCCTCTTCAATCCTAAATAGAGAAGTGGAATGTGGCAGAATTTAGGGCAGACACACTCAGCTGTCCCCACCTTTCAACTACTGCAGTCCAATCACCATGCCCATCGCTGCTGAAAAATTCTCTTATGAAAGTCACCAAAGAACTTCTAATCACAAATCTGCTGGACACTTTCTTTTCCTCATATTTGACTTCACATTTGACACAGTTGGTCAGCCTCTCCTTTTGGGGACACTCTCTTCCCTTGGCTTCTCTGCCCCTGCATTCTCTAAATGTCCTCTTGCCTCTCTGATCCAACCCTGCTCAGTTTTCTTGACAGATTTTCTCTTGCTCTACTCATTCCAGAAGTCTCCCCAGACCCTAACCTTAGCCCTCTCCTCTTATGCTCTGTCCTTGCTCAGGGCCAGCTCACCCACTCCCGTGGCTTTACTGCCTGTCTCTTTGCTTGTATCCCTCACATGTCTAGCCCCTTCCAGACTTACCTTCTGAGCTACAGGATCTGCCACTGCCTGACCGCTCTCTCAATCTGGATGGTCCGCGAGCACTTCAAATTCCACATGGCCAATCGAGAACTCAACTAATCTGTACACTGTTCCTTCTCTTGTGATTTCTGCGCCAATGACAGGAATCACTAGCCACCCAATTGTGCAAGCCAGAATTTGCTTTCACACCTCCCTCTCTACCATGCCTCCAGCTGATCAACCCCCAAGCCCCATTGCTGCTGTATCCTAGATATACCAGAAAAAGTCCGCTTCGCTCCATATTCACTGCCGCCACCCTGGTCCAAGCCTCCATTGCCTCTTACTTAGACTCCCCAACATCCTTTTCCACAGTCTCCCTGCTTCCACTCTTGCTCCTCTATAATCCAGAATCCTCCCAGTGGCCAGAGTGATCTTGTAAATTACAGATAGATCTCCTTTCTCCTGCTTAAGAACTTTCAATATCTCCCAGCAGCCTCAAGATACAGTCCAAACTCCTTACCTGGCCTGGCCCCAGGCTACCTCTCCAGTCTCATCCCTTGACATCTCCTCCTATCCCCCACCCAAGTAGCCATCCCCGACTGTAGACTCCAGCAACACTGAGCTTCTCTCTGCTCCTTCAGGAGCAGACTTCAAGCTGTTCTGGAATGAGGGGGAGGCCGGAACTGAAGTGAGTTTCAAAAGGGAGGAGTGGCTTCCAAACATGGACAAAGAGTGTCCACGGTGGAGCTGGACACAAAGACAGGGCTTCTTAAGTGTCAGTGACTCATTCCTGAATCCTTCAGTCTCTGAGACAACCAGAAGCTCGCTCCAGCTGGGGCCTGAAGGGAGCTAAGATGTCACTTCTTCCTTTTTGGAGAGAAGTTGCAGGGCCCAAGGTTTCCTGTAGCTTCCCAGGGGCCAAGATGATCTTGCTCACGTCCAGCTCCCCAGTATCAGCTACCACAGACGTCACAGCTTGAGACTGGAGAAACACAGAAGACATAGGTGGCTCCTTGGAAGAGAGATGAGGAAGGCAGGTTGTGGCAAATAGAGCAGGCCCTCAGTCAGGGGAGGCTCTGAAGGGGAGGGTTGGGGCAGGGGAGGCAAAGTCAGAGAAATGGAAAAATATGAGAGAGAGAGAGAGAGAGAGAGAGAGAGAGAGAGAGAGAGAGAGAGAGAGAG